>NW_027458577.1:0-70367 GCF_050624435.1 Tenrec ecaudatus | reverse complement strand
TGCCCGCTAGGTAACCTACATATTCCAAGAGCCCGCTAGGTAACCTAGATAGTCCAAGTAATCGTTAGCTAACCTAGATAGTCCAAGTGCCCGCTAGGTAACCTCCATAGTCCAAGAGCCCGCTAGGTAACCTCCATATTCCAAGTGCCCGTTCGTTAACCTAGATAGTCCAAGTTCCTGTTAGCTAACCTACATAGTCCAAGTGCACATTCGTTAACCTAGATAGTTCAAGTGCCGGCTAGGTAACCTACATAGTCCAAGTGCCCGTTTGCTAACCTAGATCGTCAAAGGGCCGCTAGTTAACCTACATAGTCCAAGGGCCCGCTAGTTAACCTAGATAGTCCAAGTGCCCGCTAGTTAACCTACATTGTCCAAGTCCATGATGGGGAACCTACATAGTCCAAGTATCCGCTAGGTAACCTACATTGTCCAAATGCCCGCTAGTAACGTACATAGTCCAAGTGCCCGTTAGGTAACCTAGATAGTACAAATGCCCGCTAGGGAAACTACATAGTCCAAATGCCCGCTAGAAACCTACATAGTCCAAGTGCAAGAAGGGAACCTACATAATCCAAGTGCCCGCTAGGGAACCTACATAGTCCAAATGCCCTTTAGGTAACCTAGATAGTCCAAATCCCCGCTAGGATACCCACATAGTCCAAGTGTCCGCGAGGTAACCAACATAGTCCGAGTGCCCATTCATTCACCTAGATTGTCCAAGTGCCCACTAGGTAACCTAGACTGTGCAAGTGCCCGCTTGGTTACCTACATAGTCCAAGTGCCCGTTCGTTAACCTAGATAGTACAAGTGCCCGCTAGTTGACCTACATAGTCCAATTTCCCGTTAGGTAACCTAGATAGTCAAGTGCTCGCTAGGTAACTTACATAGTCCAAGTACTCACTAGGTAACCTAGATATTCCAAGTTCCTTTTAGCTAACCTAGATAGTCCAAGTGCCCGCTAGTTAACCTACATTGTCCAAGTCCATGATGGGGAACCTACATAGTCCAAGTATCCGCTAGGTAACCTACATAGTCCAAATGCCCGCTAGTAACGTACATAGTCCAAGTGCCCGTTAGGTAACCTAGATAGTCCAAATGCCCGCTAGGGAACCCACATAGTCCAAGTGCCCGTCAGAGGACTTACATAGTCAAAAGCCCTGCTAGGGAACCTACATAGTCCAAGTGCCCGCTAGGGAACCTAGATAGTCCAAGTGCCCGCTAGGTAACCTAGATAGTCCAAGTGCCCGCTAGTTAACCTATATAGTCCAAGTGCCCGCTGAGGAACCTACATAGACCAAGTGTCCGAAAGGGAAACCTACGTATTCCAAGTGCCCATTAGGGCACCTAGATAGTCCAAGTGCCCATAGGGAACCTATATCGTCCAAGTGCCCTCTAGGGAACCTACATAGTCAAAGTGCCCGCTAGGGAACCTGCATTGTACAAGTGCCTCTAGATAACCTAGATAGTCCAAGTGCCCGCTAGGTAACCTAGATAGTCCAAGGGCCCGCTAGTTAACTTACATAGTCCAAGTGCCCGATAGGGAACCTACATAGTCCAAGTGCCCAATGAGGAACCTACATAGTCCAAGTGCCCGATAGGTAATCTTCATATTCCAAGTGCCCGTTAGGGAACCCAGATAGTCCAAGTGCACATAAGGAACCTACATAGTCCAAGTGCCCTCTAGGGAAGCTACATATTCATAGTGCCCGCTAGGGAACCTGCATTGTCCAAGTGCCCGCTAGTTAACCTAGATAGTCAAAGTGCCCGCTAGTTAACCTAAGTAGTACAAATGTCCGATAGGGATCCTACATAGTCCAAGTGCCCGCTAGGTAACCTAGATATTCCAAGTTCCGGTTTGCTAACCTAGATAGTCCTAGTGCCCGCTAGGTAACCTACATAGTCCAAGTGCCCATTCGTTAACCTAGATAGTCCAAGTGCCCGCTAGGTAACCTATACTGTCCAAGTGCCCGCTAGGTTACCTACATAGTCCAAGTGCACATTCGTTAACTTAGATAGTCCAAGTGGCGCTAGGTAACCTACATAGTCCAAGGGCCACTAGGTAACCTATAGTCCAAGTGCCCTCTAGGTAACCTACATATTCCAAGTTCCCGCTAGGTAACCTAGATAGTCAAAGTGCCCGTTACCTAACCTAGATAGTCCAAGTGCCCGTTAGGTTACCTACATAGTCCACGTGCCCGTTCGTTAACCTAGATATCCAATTGCCCGCTAGGTAACCTACATAGTCCAAGAGCCGGCTAGGTAACCTTTAGAATCCAAGTGCCCGCTAGGTAATCTAGATAGTCTAAGTGCCCGTTAGGTAACCTAGATAGTCCAAGTGCCCGCTAGTTAACCTACATAATCCAAGTGCCCGCTAGGTAACTTAGACAGTTCAAGTGCCCGCTAGGTTACCTGCATAGTCCAAGTGCCCGTAGATAACCTAGATAGTCCAAGTGCCCGCTAGGTACGTAGAAAGTCCAAGTACACGTTAGCTAACCTAGATAGTCCAAGTGCCCGCTAGGTAACCTCCATAGTCCAAGTGCCCGCTAGGTAACCTCCATAGTCCAAGTGCCCGTTCGTTAACCTAGATAGTCCAATTGCCCGCTAGGTAACCTACATAGTCCAAGAGCGGCTTGGTAACTTTTAGAATCCAAGTGCCCGCTAGGTAATCTAGATAGTCTAAGTGCCCGTTAGGTAACCTAGATAGTCCAAGTACCCGCTTAGTTAACCTACATAATCCAAGTGCCCGCTAGGTAACTTAGACAGTTCAACTGCCCGCTAGGTTACCTGCATAGTCCAAGTGCCCGCTAGGTAATCTAGATAGTCCAAGTACACGTT
The DNA here is from genome assembly GCF_050624435.1 of Tenrec ecaudatus. Classification (NCBI taxonomy): domain Eukaryota; kingdom Metazoa; phylum Chordata; class Mammalia; order Afrosoricida; family Tenrecidae; genus Tenrec; species Tenrec ecaudatus. The sequence continues at coordinate 67,532 of NW_027458577.1, read as the reverse complement.
AGCTAACCTAGATAGTCCAAGTGCCCGCTAGGTAACCACCATTGTCCAAGTGCCCGCTAGGTAACCTCCATAGTCCAAGTGCCCGTTCGTTAACCTAGATAGTCCAAGTTCTGTTTGCTAACCTACATAGTCAGAGTGCCCGTTCGTTAACCTAGATAGTTCAAGTGCCCGCTAGGTATCCTAGACAGTCCAAGTGCCTGCTAGGTAACCTACATAGTCCAAGTGCCCGTTTGCTAACCTTGACCGTCAAAGGGCCCGCTAGTTAACCTACATAGTCCAAGGGCCCGCTAGTTAACCTAGATAGTCCAAGTGTCCGCTAGGGAACCTAGATAGTCATTGTACCCGTTAGCTAACCTAGATAGTCCAAGTGCCCGCTTGTTAACCTACATAGTCCAAGTGTCCAAAAAGGGAACCTACGTATTCCAAGTGCCCCATTAGGGCACCTAGATAGTCCAGGTGCCCATAAGGAACCTATATCGTCCAAGTGCCCTCTAGGGAACCTACATAGTCAAAGTGCCCGCTAGGGAACCTGCATTGTACAAGTGCCCTCTAGTTAACCTAGATAGTCCAAGTGCCCGCTAGGTAACCTAGATAGTCCAAGGGCCCGCTAGTTAACCTACATAGTCCAAGTGCCCGATAGGGAACCTACATAATCCAAGTGCCCAATGAGGAACCTACATAGTCCAAGTGCCCGATAGGGAATCTTCATATTCCAAGTGCCCTTTAGGGAACCCAGATAGTCCAAGTGCCCATAGGGAACCTACATAGTCCAAGTGCCCTCTAGGGAAGCTACATATTCATAGTGCCCGCTAGGGAACCTGCATTGTCCAAGTGCCCGCTAGTTAACCTAGATCGTCCAAGTGTCCGCTAGTAAACCTACATAGTCCAAGTTGCCGTTAGTAACCTAGATAGGCCAAGTGCCCGCTAGTTAACCTACATAGTACAATGGCCCTCTAGTTGACCTAGATAGTCCAAGTGCCCGCTAGGTAACCTAGATATTCCATGTTCCGGTTTGCTAACCTAGATAGTCCAAGTGCCCGCTAGTTAACCTACATAGTCCAAGTGCCCACTAGGTAACTTAGACAGTTCAAGTGCCCGCTAGGTTACCTGCATGTTCCAAGTGCCCGTTAGGTAACCTACATAATCCAAGTGCCCGCTAGGTAACCTACATATTCCAAGAGCCCGCTAGGTAACCTAGATAGTCCAAGTAATCGTTAGCTAACCTAGATAGTCCAAGTGCCCGCTAGGTAACCTCCATAGTCCAAGAGCCCGCTAGGTAACCTCCATATTCCAAGTGCCCGTTCGTTAACCTAGATAGTCCAAGTTCTGTTAGCTAACCTACATAGTCCAAGTGCACATTCGTTAACCTAGATAGTTCAAGTGCCGGCTAGGTAACCTACATAGTCCAAGTGCCCGTTTGCTAACCTAGATCGTCAAAGGGCCCGCTAGTTAACCTACATAGTCCAAGGGCCCGCTAGTTAACCTAGATAGTCCAAGTGCCCGCTAGTTAACCTACATTGTCCAAGTCCATGATGGGGAACCTACATAGTCCAAGTATCCGCTAGGTAACCTACATTGTCCAAATGCCCGCTAGTAACGTACATAGTCCAAGTGCCCGTTAGGTAACCTAGATAGTACAAATGCCCGCTAGGGAAACTACATAGTCCAAATGCCCGCTAGAAACCTACATAGTCCAAGTGCAAGAAGGGAACCTACATAATCCAAGTGCCCGCTAGGGAACCTACATAGTCCAAATGCCCTTTAGGTAACCTAGATAGTCCAAATCCCCGCTAGGATACCCACATAGTCCAAGTGTCCGCGAGGTAACCAACATAGTCCGAGTGCCCATTCATTCACCTAGATTGTCCAAGTGCCCACTAGGTAACCTAGACTGTGCAAGTGCCCGCTTGGTTACCTACATAGTCCAAGTGCCCGTTCGTTAACCTAGATAGTACAAGTGCCCGCTAGTTGACCTACATAGTCCAATTTCCCGTTAGGTAACCTAGATAGTCCAAGTGCTCGCTAGGTAACTTACATAGTCCAAGTACTCACTAGGTAACCTAGATATTCCAAGTTCCTTTTAGCTAACCTAGATAGTCCAAGTGCCCGCTAGTTAACCTACATTGTCCAAGTCCATGATGGGGAACCTACATAGTCCAAGTATCCGCTAGGTAACCTACATAGTCCAAATGCCCGCTAGTAACGTACATAGTCCAAGTGCCCGTTAGGTAACCTAGATAGTCCAAAATGCCCGCTAGGGAACCCACATAGTCCAAGTGCCCGTCAGAGGACTTACATAGTCAAAGCCCTGCTAGGGAACCTACATAGTCCAAGTGCCCGCTAGGGAACCTAGATAGTCCAAGTGCCCGCTAGGTAACCTAGATAGTCCAAGTGCCCGCTAGTTAACCTATATAGTCCAAGTGCCCGCTGAGGAACCTACATAGACCAAGTGTCCGAAAGGGAACCTACGTATTCCAAGTGCCCATTAGGGCACCTAGATAGTCCAAGTGCCCATAGGGAACCTATATCGTCCAAGTGCCCTCTAGGGAACCTACATAGTCAAGTGCCCGCTAGGGAACCTGCATTGTACAAGTGCCCTCTAGATAACCTAGATAGTCCAAGTGCCCGCTAGGTAACCTAGATAGTCCAAGGGCCCGCTAGTTAACTTACATAGTCCAAGTGCCCGATAGGGAACCTACATAGTCCAAGTGCCCAATGAGGAACCTACATAGTCCAAGTGCCCGATAGGTAATCTTCATATTCCAAGTGCCCGTTAGGGAACCCAGATAGTCCAAGTGCACATAAGGAACCTACATAGTCCAAGTGCCCTCTAGGGAAGCTACATATTCATAGTGCCCGCTAGGGAACCTGCATTGTCCAAGTGCCCGCTAGTTAACCTAGATAGTCAAAGTGCCCGCTAGTTAACCTAAGTAGTACAAATGTCCGATAGGGATCCTACATAGTCAAGTGCCCGCTAGGTAACCTAGATATTCCAAGTTCCGGTTTGCTAACCTAGATAGTCCTAGTGCCCGCTAGGTAACCTACATAGTCCAAGTGCCCATTCGTTAACCTAGATAGTCCAAGTGCCCGCTAGGTAACCTATACTGTCCAAGTGCCCGCTAGGTTACCTACATAGTCCAAGTGCACGTTCGTTAACTTAGATAGTCCAAGTGGCGCTAGGTAACCTACATAGTCCAAGGGCCACTAGGTAACCTATAGTCCAAGTGCCCTCTAGGTAACCTACATATTCCAAGTTCCCGCTAGGTAACCTAGATAGTCAAAGTGCCCGTTACCTAACCTAGATAGTCCAAGTGCCCGTGAGGTTACCTACATAGTCCACGTGCCCGTTCGTTAACCTAGATAGTCAATTGCCCGCTAGGTAACCTACATAGTCCAAGAAGCCGGCTAGGTAACCTTTAGGAATCCAAGTGCCCGCTAGGTAATCTAGATAGTCTAAGTGCCCGTTAGGTAACCTAGATAGTCCAAGTGCCCGCTAGTTAACCTACATAATCCAAGTGCCGCTAGGTAACTTAGACAGTTCAAGTGCCCGCTAGGTTACCTGCATAGTCCAAGTGCCCGTTAGATAACCTAGATAGTCCAAGTGCCCGCTAGGTACGTAGAAAGTCCAAGTACACGTTAGCTAACCTAGATAGTCCAAGTGCCCGCTAGGTAACCTCCATAGTCCAAGTGCCCGCTAGGTAACCTCCATAGTCCAAGTGCCCGTTCGTTAACCTAGATAGTCCAATTGCCCGCTAGGTAACCTACATAGTCCAAGAGCCGGCTTGGTAACTTTTAGAATCCAAGTGCCCGCTAGGTAATCTAGATAGTCTAAGTGCCCGTTAGGTAACCTAGATAGTCCAAGTACCCGCTAGTTAACCTACATAATCCAAGTGCCCGCTAGGTAACTTAGACAGTTCAACTGCCCGCTAGGTTACCTGCATAGTCCAAGTGCCCGTGAGATAACCTAGATAGTCCAAGTGCCCGCTAGGTAATCTAGATAGTCCAAGTACACGTTAGCTAACCTAGATAGTCCAAGTGCCCGCTAGGTAACTCCATTGTCCAAGTGCCCGCTAAGTAACCTCCATAGTCCAAGTGCCCGTTCGTTAACCTAGATGTCCAAGTTCCTGTTTTGCTAACCTACATAGTCAGAGTGCCCGTTCGTTAACCTAGATAGTTCAAGTGCCCGCTAGGTAACCTAGACAGTCCAAGTGCCTGCTAGGTAACCTACATAGTCCAAGTGCCCGTTTGCTAACCTTGACCGTCAAAGGGCCGCTAGTTAACCTACATAGTCCAAGGGCCCGCTAGTTAACCTAGATAGTCCAAGTGTCCGCTAGGGAACTAGATAGTCCATGTACCCGTTAGCTACCTAGATAGTCCAAGTGCCCGCTTGTTAACCTACATAGTCCAAGTGTCCGAAAGGGAACCTACGTATTCCAAGTGCCCATTAGGGCACCTAGATAGTCCAGGTGCCCATAAGGAACTATATCGTCCAAGTGCCCTCTAGGGAACCTACATAGTCAAAGTGCCCGCTAGGGAACCTGCATTGTACATGTGCCCTCTAGTTAACCTAGATAGTCCAAGTGCCCGCTAGGTAACCTAGATAGTCCAAGGGCCCGCTAGTTAACCTACATAGTCCAAGTGCCCGATAGGGAACCTACATAATCCAAGTGCCCAATGAGGAACCTACATAGTCCAAGTGCCCGATAGGGAATCTTCATTTTCCAAGTGCCCTTTAGGGAACCCAGATAGTCCAAGTGCCCATAGGGAACCTACATAGTCCAAGTGCCCTCTAGGGAAGCTACATATTCATAGTGCCCGCTAGGGAACCTGCATTGTCCAAGTGCCCGCTAGTTAACCTAGATCGTCCAAGTGTCCGCTAGTAAACCTACATAGTCCAAGTTCCCCTTAGGTAACCTAGATAGGCCAAGTGCCCGCTAGTTAACCTACATAGTACAATGGCCCTCTAGTTGACCTAGATAGTCCAAGTGCCCGCTAGGTAACCTAGATATTCCATGTTCCGGTTTGCTAACCTAGATAGTCCAAGTGCCCGCTAGTTAACCTACATAGTCCAAGTGCCCACTAGGTAACTTAGACAGTTCAAGTGCCCGCTAGGTTCCCTGCATGTTCCAAGTGCCCGTTAGGTAACCTACATAATCCAAGTGCCCGCTAGGTAACCTACATAGTCCAAGAGCCCGCTAGGTAACCTAGATAGTCCAAGTAATCGTTAGCTAACCTAGATAGTCCAAGTGCCCGCTAGGTAACCTCCATAGTCCAAGAGCCCGCTAGGTAACCTCCATATTCCAAGTGCCCGTCCGTTAACCTAGATAGTCCAAGTTCCTGTTAGCTAACCTACATAGTCCAAGTGCACATTCGTTAACCTAGATAGTTCAAGTGCCGGCTAGGTAACCTACATAGTCCAAGTGCCCGTTTGCTAACCTAGATCGTCAAAGGGCCCGCTAGTTAACCTACATAGTCCAAGGGCCCGCTAGTTAACCTAGATAGTCCAAGTGCCCGCTAGTTAACCTACATTGTCCAAGTCCATGATGGGGAACCTACATAGTCCAAGTATCCGCTAGGTAACCTACATTGTCCAAATGCCCGCTAGTAACGTACATAGTCCAAGTGCCCGTTAGGTAACCTAGATAGTACAAATGCCCGCTAGGGAAACTACATAGTCCAAATGCCCGCTAGAAACCTACATAGTCCAAGTGCAAGAAGGGAACCTACATAATCCAAGTGCCCGCTAGGGAACCTACATAGTCCAAATGCCCTTTAGGTAACCTAGATAGTCCAAATCCCCGCTAGGATACCCACATAGTCCAAGTGTCCGCGAGGTAACCAACATAGTCCGAGTGCCCATTCATTCACCTAGATTGTCCAAGTGCCCACTAGGTAACCTAGACTGTGCAAGTGCCCGCTTGGTTACCTACATAGTCCAAGTGCCCGTTCGTTAACCTAGATAGTACAAGTGCCCGCTAGTTGACCTACATAGTCCAATTTCCCGTTAGGTAACCTAGATAGTCCAAGTGCTCGCTAGGTAACTTACATAGTCCAAGTACTCACTAGGTAACCTAGATATTCCAAGTTCCTTTTAGCTAACCTAGATAGTCCAAGTGCCCGCTAGTTAACCTACATTGTCCAAGTCCATGATGGGGAACCTACATAGTCCAAGTATCCGCTAGGTAACCTACATAGTCCAAATGCCCGCTAGTAACGTACATAGTCCAAGTGCCCGTTAGGTAACCTAGATAGTCCAAATGCCCGCTAGGGAACCCACATAGTCCAAGTGCCCGTCAGAGGACTTACATAGTCAAAGCCCTGCTAGGGAACCTACATAGTCCAAGTGCCCGCTAGGGAACCTAGATAGTCCAAGTGCCCGCTAGGTAACCTAGATAGTCCAAGTGCCCGCTAGTTAACCTATATAGTCCAAGTGCCCGCTGAGGAACCTACATAGACCAAGTGTCCGAAAGGGAACCTACGTATTCCAAGTGCCCATTAGGGCACCTAGATAGTCCAAGTGCCCATAGGGAACCTATATCGTCCAAGTGCCCTCTAGGGAACCTACATAGTCAAAGTGCCCGCTAGGGAACCTGCATTGTACAAGTGCCCTCTAGATAACCTAGATAGTCCAAGTGCCCGCTAGGTAACCTAGATAGTCCAAGGGCCCGCTAGTTAACTTACATAGTCCAAGTGCCCGATAGGGAACCTACATAGTCCAAGTGCCCAATGAGGAACCTACATAGTCCAAGTGCCCGATAGGTAATCTTCATATTCCAAGTGCCCGTTAGGGAACCCAGATAGTCCAAGTGCACATAAGGAACCTACATAGTCCAAGTGCCCTCTAGGGAAGCTACATATTCATAGTGCCCGCTAGGGAACCTGCATTGTCCAAGTGCCCGCTAGTTAACCTAGATAGTCAAAGTGCCCGCTAGTTAACCTAAGTAGTACAAATGTCCGATAGGGATCCTACATAGTCCAAGTGCCCGCTAGGTAACCTAGATATTCCAAGTTCCGGTTTGCTAACCTAGATAGTCCTAGTGCCCGCTAGGTAACCTACATAGTCCAAGTGCCCATTCGTTAACCTAGATAGTCCAAGTGCCCGCTAGGTAACCTATACTGTCCAAGTGCCCGCTAGGTTACCTACATAGTCCAAGTGCACATTCGTTAACTTAGATAGTCCAAGTGGCGCTAGGTAACCTACATAGTCCAAGGGCCACTAGGTAACCTATAGTCCAAGTGCCCTCTAGGTAACCTACATATTCCAAGTTCCCGCTAGGTAACCTAGATAGTCAAAGTGCCCGTTACCTAACCTAGATAGTCCAAGTGCCCGTTAGGTTACCTACATAGTCCACGTGCCCGTTCGTTAACCTAGATAGTCCAATTGCCCGCTAGGTAACCTACATAGTCCAAGAGCCGGCTAGGTAACCTTTAGAATCCAAGTGCCCGCTAGGTAATCTAGATAGTCTAAGTGCCCGTTAGGTAACCTAGATAGTCCAAGTGCCCGCTAGTTAACCTACATAATCCAAGTGCCCGCTAGGTAACTTAGACAGTTCAAGTGCCCGCTAGGTTACCTGCATAGTCCAAGTGCCCGTTAGATAACCTAGATAGTCCAAGTGCCCGCTAGGTACGTAGAAAGTCCAAGTACACGTTAGCTAACCTAGATAGTCCAAGTGCCCGCTAGGTAACCTCCATAGTCCAAGTGCCCGCTAGGTAACCTCCATAGTCCAAGTGCCCGTTCGTTAACCTAGATAGTCCAATTGCCCGCTAGGTAACCTACATAGTCCAAGAGCCGGCTAGGTAACTTTTAGAATCCAAGTGCCCGCTAGGTAATCTAGATAGTCTAAGTGCCCGTTAGGTAACCTAGATAGTCCAAGTACCCGCTAGTTAACCTACATAATCCAAGTGCCCGCTAGGTAACTTAGACAGTTCAACTGCCCGCTAGGTTACCTGCATAGTCCAAGTGCCCGTGAGATAACCTAGATAGTCCAAGTGCCCGCTAGGTAATCTAGATAGTCCAAGTACACGTTAGCTAACCTAGATAGTCCAAGTGCCCGCTAGGTAACCTCCATTGTCCAAGTGCCCGCTAAGTAACCTCCATAGTCCAAGTGCCCGTTCGTTAACCTAGATAGTCCAAGTTCCTGTTTGCTAACCTACATAGTCAGAGTGCCCGTTCGTTAACCTAGATAGTTCAAGTGCCCGCTAGGTAACCTAGACAGTCCAAGTGCCTGCTAGGTAACCTACATAGTCCAAGTGCCCGTTTGCTAACCTTGACCGTCAAAGGGCCCGCTAGTTAACCTACATAGTCCAAGGGCCCGCTAGTTAACCTAGATAGTCCAAGTGTCCGCTAGGGAACCTAGATAGTCCATGTACCCGTTAGCTAACCTAGATAGTCCAAGTGCCCGCTTGTTAACCTACATAGTCCAAGTGTCCGAAAGGGAACCTACGTATTCCAAGTGCCCATTAGGGCACCTAGATGGTCCAGGTGCCCATAAGGAACCTATATCGTCCAAGTGCCCTCTAGGGAACCTACATAGTCAAAGTGCCCGCTAGGGAACCTGCATTGTACAAGTGCCCTCTAGTTAACCTAGATAGTCCAAGTGCCCGCTAGGTAACCTCCATTGTCCAAGGGCACGCTAGTTAACCTACATAGTCCAAGTGCCCGATAGGGAACCTACATAATCCAAGTGCCCAATGAGGAACCTACATAGTCCAAGTGCCCGATAGGGAATCTTCATATTCCAAGTGCCCTTTAGGGAACCCAGATAGTCCAAGTGCCCATAGGGAACCTACATAGTCCAAGTGCCCTCTAGGGAAGCTACATATTCATAGTGCCCGCTAGGGAACCTGCATTGTCCAAGTGCCCGCTAGTTAACCTAGATCGTCCAAGTGTCCGCTAGTAAACCTACATAGTCCAAGTTGCCGTTAGGTAACCTAGATAGTCCAAGTGCCCGCTAGTTAACCTACATAGTCCAAGTGCCCACTAGGTAACTTAGACAGTTCAAGTGCCCGCTAGGTTACCTGCATGTTCCAAGTGCCCGTTAGGTAACCTACATAATCCAAGTGCCCGCTAGGTAACCTACATAGTCCAAGAGCCCGCTAGGTAACCTAGATAGTCCAAGTAATCGTTAGCTAACCTAGATAGTCCAAGTGCCCGCTAGGTAACCTCCATAGTCCAAGAGCCCGCTAGGTAACCTCCATATTCCAAGTGCCCGTTCGTTAACCTAGATAGTCCAAGTTCCTGTTAGCTAACCTACATAGTCCAAGTGCACATTCGTTAACCTAGATAGTTCAAGTGCCCGCTAGGTAACCTACATAGTCCAAGTGCCCGTTTGCTAACCTAGATCGTCAAAGGGCCCGCTAGTTAACCTACATAGTCCAAGGGCCCGCTAGTTAACCTAGATAGTCCAAGTGCCCGCTAGTTAACCTACATTGTCCAAGTCCATGATGGGGAACCTACATAGTCCAAGTATCCGCTAGGTAACCTACATTGTCCAAATGCCCGCTAGTAACGTACATAGTCCAAGTGCCCGTTAGGTAACCTAGATAGTACAAATGCCCGCTAGGGAAACTACATAGTCCAAATGCCCGCTAGAAACCTACATAGTCCAAGTGCAAGAAGGGAACCTATATAATCCAAGTGCCCGCTAGGGAACCTACATAGTCCAAATGCCCTTTAGGTAACCTAGATAGTCCAAATGCCCGCTAGGATACCCACATAGTCCAAGTGTCCGCGAGGTAACCTACATAGTCCAAGTGCCCATTCATTCACCTAGATTGTCCAAGTGCCCACTAGGTAACCTAGACTGTGCAAGTGCCCGCTTGGTTACCTACATAGTCCAAGTGCCCGTTCGTTAACCTAGATAGTACAAGTGCCCGCTAGTTGACCTACATAGTCCAATTTCCCGTTAGGTAACCTAGATAGTCCAAGTGCTCGCTAGGTAACTTACATAGTCCAAGTACTCACTAGGTAACCTAGATATTCCAAGTTCCTTTTAGCTAACCTAGATAGTCCAAGTGCCCGCTAGGAAACCTACATAGTCCAACTGCCCATTCGTTAACCTAGATAGTCCAAGTGCCCGCTAGGTAACCTACATAGTCCAAGTGCCCGCTAGGTAACCTATATAGTCCAAGTACCCGTTAGCTAACCTAGATAGTCCAAGTGCCCGCTAGGTAACCTCCATAGTCCAAGTGCCCTCTAGGTAACCTCCATAGTCCAAGTGCCCGTTCGTTATCCTAGATAGTCCAAGTTCCTGTTAGCTAACCTACATAGTCCAAGTGCCCGTTCGTTAACCTAGAGAGTTCAAGTGCCCGCTAGGTAACCTAGACAGTCCAAGTGCCTGTTAGGTAACCTACATAGTCCAAGTGCCCGTTTGCTAACCTAGATCGTCAAAGGGCCCGCTAGTTAACCTACATAGTCCAAGGGCCCGCTAGTTAACCTAGATAGTCCAAGTGCCCGCTAGTTAACCTACATTGTCCAAGTCCATGATGGGGAACCTACATAGTCCAAGTATCCGCTAGGTAACCTACATAGTCCAAATGCCCGCTAGTAACGTACATAGTCCAAGTGCCCGTTAGGTAACCTAGATAGTCCAAATGCCCGCTAGGGAACCCACATAGTCCAAGTGCCCGTTAGAGGACTTACATAGTCAAAGCCCTGCTAGGGAACCTACATAGTCCAAGTGCCCGCTAGGGAACCTAGATAGTCCAAGTGCCCGCTAGGTAACCTAGATAGTCCAAGTGCCCGCTAGTTAACCTATATAGTCCAAGGGCCCGCTGAGGAACCTACATAGACCAAGTGTCCGAAAGGGAACCTATGTATTCCAAGTGCCCATTAGGGCACCTAGATAGTCCAAGTGCCCATAGGGAACCTATATCGTCCTAGTGCCCTCTAGGGAACCTACATAGTCAAAGTGCCCGCTAGGGAACCTGCATTGTACAAGTGCCCTCTAGATAACCTAGATAGTCCAAGTGCCCGCTAGGTAACCTAGATAGTCCAAGGGCCCGCTAGTTAACTTACATAGTCCAAGTGCCCGATAGGGAACCTACATAGTCCAAGTGCCCAATGAGGAACCTACATAGTCCAAGTGCCCGATAGGGAATCTTCATATTCCAAGTGCCCGTTAGGGAACCCAGATAGTCCAAGTGCACATAGGGAACCTACATAGTCCAAGTGCCCTCTAGGGAAGCTACATATTCATAGTGCCCGCTAGGGAACCTGCATTGTCCAAGTGCCCGCTAGTTAACCTAGATAGTCAAAGTGCCCGCTAGTTAACCTAAGTAGTACAAATGTCCGATAGGGATCCTACATAGTCCAAGTGCCCGCTAGGTAACCTAGATATTCCAAGTTCCGGTTTGCTAACCTAGATAGTCCTAGTGCCCCCTAGGTAACCTACATAGTCCAAGTGCCCATTCGTTAACCTAGATAGTCCAAGTGCCCGCTAGGTAACCTATACTGTCCAAGTGCCCGCTAGGTTACCTACATAGTCCAAGTGCACGTTCGTTAACTTAGATAGTCCAAGTGGCGCTAGGTAACCTACATAGTCCAAGGGCCACTAGGTAACCTATAGTCCAAGTGCCCTCTAGGTAACCTACATATTCCAAGTTCCCGCTAGGTAACCTAGATAGTCAAAGTGCCCGTTACCTAACCTAGATAGTCCAAGTGCCCGTGAGGTTACCTACATAGTCCACGTGCCCGTTCGTTAACCTAGATAGTCCAATTGCCCGCTAGGTAACCTACATAGTCCAAGAGCCGGCTAGGTAACCTTTAGAATCCAAGTGCCCGCTAGGTAATCTAGATAGTCTAAGTGCCCGTTAGGTAACCTAGAGAGTCCAAGTGCCCGCTAGTTAACCTACATAATCCAAGTGCCCGCTAGGTAACTTAGACAGTTCAAGTGCCCGCTAGGTTACCTGCATAGTCCAAGTGCCCGTTAGATAACCTAGATAGTCCAAGTGCCCGCTAGGTACGTAGATAGTCCAAGTACACGTTAGCTAACCTAGATAGTCCAAGTGCCCGCTAGGTAACCTCCATAGTCCAAGTGCCCGCTAGGTAACCTCCATAGTCCAAGTGCCCGTTCGTTAACCTAGATAGTCCAATTGCCCGCTAGGTAACCTACATAGTCCAAGAGCCGGCTAGGTAACTTTTAGAATCCAAGTGCCCGCTAGGTAATCTAGATAGTCTAAGTGCCCGTTAGGTAACCTAGATAGTCCAAGTACCCGCTAGTTAACCTACATAATCCAAGTGCCCGCTAGGTAACATAGACAGTTCAACTGCCCGCTAGGTTACCTGCATAGTCCAAGTGCCCGTGAGATAACCTAGATAGTCCAAGTGCCCGCTAGGTAATCTAGATAGTCCAAGTACACGTTAGCTAACCTAGATAGTCCAAGTGCCCGCTAGGTAACCTCCATTGTCCAAGGGCACGCTAGTTAACCTACATAGTCCAAGTGCCCGATAGGGAACCTACATAATCCAAGTGCCCAATGAGGAACCTACATAGTCCAAGTGCCCGATAGGGAATCTTCATATTCCAAGTGCCCTTTAGGGAACCCAGATAGTCCAAGTGCCCATAGGGAACCTACATAGTCCAAGTGCCCTCTAGGGAAGCTACATATTCATAGTGCCCGCTAGGGAACCTGCATTGTCCAAGTGCCCGCTAGTTAACCTAGATCGTCCAAGTGTCCGCTAGTAAACCTACATAGTCCAAGTTGCCGTTAGGTAACCTAGATAGTCCAAGTGCCCGCTAGTTAACCTACATAGTCCAATTGCCCACTAGGTAACTTAGACAGTTCAAGTGCCCGCTAGGTTACCTGCATGTTCCAAGTGCCCGTTAGGTAACCTACATAATCCAAGTGCCCGCTAGGTAACCTACATAGTCCAAGAGCCCGCTAGGTAACCTAGATAGTCCAAGTAATCGTTAGCTAACCTAGATAGTCCAAGTGCCCGCTAGGTAACCTCCATAGTCCAAGAGCCCGCTAGGTAACCTCCATATTCCAAGTGCCCGTTCGTTAACCTAGATAGTCCAAGTTCCTGTTAGCTAACCTACATAGTCCAAGTGCACATTCGTTAACCTAGATAGTTCAAGTGCCCGCTAGGTAACCTACATAGTCCAAGTGCCCGTTTGCTAACCTAGATCGTCAAAGGGCCCGCTAGTTAACCTACATAGTCCAAGGGCCCGCTAGTTAACCTAGATAGTCCAAGTGCCCGCTAGTTAACCTACATTGTCCAAGTCCATGATGGGGAACCTACATAGTCCAAGTATCCGCTAGGTAACCTACATTGTCCAAATGCCCGCTAGTAACGTACATAGTCCAAGTGCCCGTTAGGTAACCTAGATAGTACAAATGCCCGCTAGGGAAACTACATAGTCCAAATGCCCGCTAGAAACCTACATAGTCCAAGTGCAAGAAGGGAACCTATATAATCCAAGTGCCCGCTAGGGAACCTACATAGTCCAAATGCCCTTTAGGTAACCTAGATAGTCCAAATGCCCGCTAGGATACCCACATAGTCCAAGTGTCCGCGAGGTAACCTACATAGTCCAAGTGCCCATTCATTCACCTAGATTGTCCAAGTGCCCACTAGGTAACCTAGACTGTGCAAGTGCCCGCTTGGTTACCTACATAGTCCAAGTGCCCGTTCGTTAACCTAGATAGTACAAGTGCCCGCTAGTTGACCTACATAGTCCAATTTCCCGTTAGGTAACCTAGATAGTCCAAGTGCTCGCTAGGTAACTTACATAGTCCAAGTACTCACTAGGTAACCTAGATATTCCAAGTTCCTTTTAGCTAACCTAGATAGTCCAAGTGCCCGCTAGGAAACCTACATAGTCCAACTGCCCATTCGTTAACCTAGATAGTCCAAGTGCCCGCTAGGTAACCTACATAGTCCAAGTGCCCGCTAGGTAACCTATATAGTCCAAGTACCCGTTAGCTAACCTAGATAGTCCAAGTGCCCGCTAGGTAACCTCCATAGTCCAAGTGCCCTCTAGGTAACCTCCATAGTCCAAGTGCCCGTTCGTTATCCTAGATAGTCCAAGTTCCTGTTAGCTAACCTACATAGTCCAAGTGCCCGTTCGTTAACCTAGAGAGTTCAAGTGCCCGCTAGGTAACCTAGACAGTCCAAGTGCCTGTTAGGTAACCTACATAGTCCAAGTGCCCGTTTGCTAACCTAGATCGTCAAAGGGCCCGCTAGTTAACCTACATAGTCCAAGGGCCCGCTAGTTAACCTAGATAGTCCAAGTGCCCGCTAGTTAACCTACATTGTCCAAGTCCATGATGGGGAACCTACATAGTCCAAGTATCCGCTAGGTAACCTACATAGTCCAAATGCCCGCTAGTAACGTACATAGTCCAAGTGCCCGTTAGGTAACCTAGATAGTCCAAATGCCCGCTAGGAAACCCACATAGTCCAAGTGCCCGTTAGAGGACTTACATAGTCAAAGCCCTGCTAGGGAACCTACATAGTCCAAGTGCCCGCTAGGGAACCTAGATAGTCCAAGTGCCCGCTAGGTAACCTAGATAGTCCAAGTGCCCGCTAGTTAACCTATATAGTCCAAGGGCCCGCTGAGGAACCTACATAGACCAAGTGTCCGAAAGGGAACCTATGTATTCCAAGTGCCCATTAGGGCACCTAGATAGTCCAAGTGCCCATAGGGAACCTATATCGTCCTAGTGCCCTCTAGGGAACCTACATAGTCAAAGTGCCCGCTAGGGAACCTGCATTGTACAAGTGCCCTCTAGATAACCTAGATAGTCCAAGTGCCCGCTAGGTAACCTAGATAGTCCAAGGGCCCGCTAGTTAACTTACATAGTCCAAGTGCCCGATAGGGAACCTACATAGTCCAAGTGCCCAATGAGGAACCTACATAGTCCAAGTGCCCGATAGGGAATCTTCATATTCCAAGTGCCCGTTAGGGAACCCAGATAGTCCAAGTGCACATAGGGAACCTACATAGTCCAAGTGCCCTCTAGGGAAGCTACATATTCATAGTGCCCGCTAGGGAACCTGCATTGTCCAAGTGCCCGCTAGTTAACCTAGATAGTCAAAGTGCCCGCTAGTTAACCTAAGTAGTACAAATGTCCGATAGGGATCCTACATAGTCCAAGTGCCCGCTAGGTAACCTAGATATTCCAAGTTCCGGTTTGCTAACCTAGATAGTCCTAGTGCCCGCTAGGTAACCTACATAGTCCAAGTGCCCATTCGTTAACCTAGATAGTCCAAGTGCCCGCTAGGTAACCTATACTGTCCAAGTGCCCGCTAGGTTACCTACATAGTCCAAGTGCACGTTCGTTAACTTAGATAGTCCAAGTGGCGCTAGGTAACCTACATAGTCCAAGGGCCACTAGGTAACCTATAGTCCAAGTGCCCTCTAGGTAACCTACATATTCCAAGTTCCCGCTAGGTAACCTAGATAGTCAAAGTGCCCGTTACCTAACCTAGATAGTCCAAGTGCCCGTGAGGTTACCTACATAGTCCATGTGCCCGTTCGTTAACCTAGATAGTCCAATTGCCCGCTAGGTAACCTACATAGTCCAAGAGCCGGCTAGGTAACCTTTAGAATCCAAGTGCCCGCTAGGTAATCTAGATAGTCTAAGTGCCCGTTAGGTAACCTAGAGAGTCCAAGTGCCCGCTAGTTAACCTACATAATCCAAGTGCCCGCTAGGTAACTTAGACAGTTCAAGTGCCCGCTAGGTTACCTGCATAGTCCAAGTGCCCGTTAGATAACCTAGATAGTCCAAGTGCCCGCTAGGTACGTAGATAGTCCAAGTACACGTTAGCTAACCTAGATAGTCCAAGTGCCCGCTAGGTAACCTCCATAGTCCAAGTGCCCGCTAGGTAACCTCCATAGTCCAAGTGCCCGTTCGTTAACCTAGATAGTCCAATTGCCCGCTAGGTAACCTACATAGTCCAAGAGCCGGCTAGGTAACTTTTAGAATCCAAGTGCCCGCTAGGTAATCTAGATAGTCTAAGTGCCCGTTAGGTAACCTAGATAGTCCAAGTACCCGCTAGTTAACCTACATAATCCAAGTGCCCGCTAGGTAACATAGACAGTTCAACTGCCCGCTAGGTTACCTGCATAGTCCAAGTGCCCGTGAGATAACCTAGATAGTCCAAGTGCCCGCTAGGTAATCTAGATAGTCCAAGTACACGTTAGCTAACCTAGATAGTCCAAGTGCCCGCTAGGTAACCTCCATTGTCCAAGGGCACGCTAGTTAACCTACATAGTCCAAGTGCCCGATAGGGAACCTACATAATCCAAGTGCCCAATGAGGAACCTACATAGTCCAAATGCCCGATAGGGAATCTTCATATTCCAAGTGCCCTTTAGGGAACCCAGATAGTCCAAGTGCCCATAGGGAACCTACATAGTCCAAGTGCCCTCTAGGGAAGCTACATATTCATAGTGCCCGCTAGGGAACCTGCATTGTCCAAGTGCCCGCTAGTTAACCTAGATCGTCCAAGTGTCCGCTAGTAAACCTACATAGTCCAAGTTGCCGTTAGGTAACCTAGATAGTCCAAGTGCCCGCTAGTTAACCTACATAGTCCAATTGCCCACTAGGTAACTTAGACAGTTCAAGTGCCCGCTAGGTTACCTGCATGTTCCAAGTGCCCGTTAGGTAACCTACATAATCCAAGTGCCCGCTAGGTAACCTACATAGTCCAAGAGCCCGCTAGGTAACCTAGATAGTCCAAGTAATCGTTAGCTAACCTAGATAGTCCAAGTGCCCGCTAGGTAACCTCCATAGTCCAAGAGCCCGCTAGGTAACCTCCATATTCCAAGTGCCCGTTCGTTAACCTAGATAGTCCAAGTTCCTGTTAGCTAACCTACATAGTCCAAGTGCACATTCGTTAACCTAGATAGTTCAAGTGCCCGCTAGGTAACCTACATAGTCCAAGTGCCCGTTTGCTAACCTAGATCGTCAAAGGGCCCGCTAGTTAACCTACATAGTCCAAGGGCCCGCTAGTTAACCTAGATAGTCCAAGTGCCCGCTAGTTAACCTACATTGTCCAAGTCCATGATGGGGAACCTACATAGTCCAAGTATCCGCTAGGTAACCTACATTGTCCAAATGCCCGCTAGTAACGTACATAGTCCAAGTGCCCGTTAGGTAACCTAGATAGTACAAATGCCCGCTAGGGAAACTACATAGTCCAAATGCCCGCTAGAAACCTACATAGTCCAAGTGCAAGAAGGGAACCTATATAATCCAAGTGCCCGCTAGGGAACCTACATAGTCCAAATGCCCTTTAGGTAACCTAGATAGTCCAAATGCCCGCTAGGATACCCACATAGTCCAAGTGTCCGCGAGGTAACCTACATAGTCCAAGTGCCCATTCATTCACCTAGATTGTCCAAGTGCCCACTAGGTAACCTAGACTGTGCAAGTGCCCGCTTGGTTACCTACATAGTCCAAGTGCCCGTTCGTTAACCTAGATAGTACAAGTGCCCGCTAGTTGACCTACATAGTCCAATTTCCCGTTAGGTAACCTAGATAGTCCAAGTGCTCGCTAGGTAACTTACATAGTCCAAGTACTCACTAGGTAACCTAGATATTCCAAGTTCCTTTTAGCTAACCTAGATAGTCCAAGTGCCCGCTAGGAAACCTACATAGTCCAACTGCCCATTCGTTAACCTAGATAGTCCAAGTGCCCGCTAGGTAACCTACATAGTCCAAGTGCCCGCTAGGTAACCTATATAGTCCAAGTACCCGTTAGCTAACCTAGATAGTCCAAGTGCCCGCTAGGTAACCTCCATAGTCCAAGTGCCCTCTAGGTAACCTCCATAGTCCAAGTGCCCGTTCGTTATCCTAGATAGTCCAAGTTCCTGTTAGCTAACCTACATAGTCCAAGTGCCCGTTCGTTAACCTAGAGAGTTCAAGTGCCCGCTAGGTAACCTAGACAGTCCAAGTGCCTGTTAGGTAACCTACATAGTCCAAGTGCCCGTTTGCTAACCTAGATCGTCAAAGGGCCCGCTAGTTAACCTACATAGTCCAAGGGCCCGCTAGTTAACCTAGATAGTCCAAGTGCCCGCTAGTTAACCTACATTGTCCAAGTCCATGATGGGGAACCTACATAGTCCAAGTATCCGCTAGGTAACCTACATAGTCCAAATGCCCGCTAGTAACGTACATAGTCCAAGTGCCCGTTAGGTAACCTAGATAGTCCAAATGCCCGCTAGGGAACCCACATAGTCCAAGTGCCCGTTAGAGGACTTACATAGTCAAAGCCCTGCTAGGGAACCTACATAGTCCAAGTGCCCGCTAGGGAACCTAGATAGTCCAAGTGCCCGCTAGGTAACCTAGATAGTCCAAGTGCCCGCTAGTTAACCTATATAGTCCAAGGGCCCGCTGAGGAACCTACATAGACCAAGTGTCCGAAAGGGAACCTATGTATTCCAAGTGCCCATTAGGGCACCTAGATAGTCCAAGTGCCCATAGGGAACCTATATCGTCCTAGTGCCCTCTAGGGAACCTACATAGTCAAAGTGCCCGCTAGGGAACCTGCATTGTACAAGTGCCCTCTAGATAACCTAGATAGTCCAAGTGCCCGCTAGGTAACCTAGATAGTCCAAGGGCCCGCTAGTTAACTTACATAGTCCAAGTGCCCGATAGGGAACCTACATAGTCCAAGTGCCCAATGAGGAACCTACATAGTCCAAGTGCCCGATAGGGAATCTTCATATTCCAAGTGCCCGTTAGGGAACCCAGATAGTCCAAGTGCACATAGGGAACCTACATAGTCCAAGTGCCCTCTAGGGAAGCTACATATTCATAGTGCCCGCTAGGGAACCTGCATTGTCCAAGTGCCCGCTAGTTAACCTAGATAGTCAAAGTGCCCGCTAGTTAACCTAAGTAGTACAAATGTCCGATAGGGATCCTACATAGTCCAAGTGCCCGCTAGGTAACCTAGATATTCCAAGTTCCGGTTTGCTAACCTAGATAGTCCTAGTGCCCCCTAGGTAACCTACATAGTCCAAGTGCCCATTCGTTAACCTAGATAGTCCAAGTGCCCGCTAGGTAACCTATACTGTCCAAGTGCCCGCTAGGTTACCTACATAGTCCAAGTGCACGTTCGTTAACTTAGATAGTCCAAGTGGCGCTAGGTAACCTACATAGTCCAAGGGCCACTAGGTAACCTATAGTCCAAGTGCCCTCTAGGTAACCTACATATTCCAAGTTCCCGCTAGGTAACCTAGATAGTCAAAGTGCCCGTTACCTAACCTAGATAGTCCAAGTGCCCGTGAGGTTACCTACATAGTCCACGTGCCCGTTCGTTAACCTAGATAGTCCAATTGCCCGCTAGGTAACCTACATAGTCCAAGAGCCGGCTAGGTAACCTTTAGAATCCACGTGCCCGCTAGGTAATCTAGATAGTCTAAGTGCCCGTTAGGTAACCTAGAGAGTCCAAGTGCCCGCTAGTTAACCTACATAATCCAAGTGCCCGCTAGGTAACTTAGACAGTTCAAGTGCCCGCTAGGTTACCTGCATAGTCCAAGTGCCCGTTAGATAACCTAGATAGTCCAAGTGCCCGCTAGGTACGTAGATAGTCCAAGTACACGTTAGCTAACCTAGATAGTCCAAGTGCCCGCTAGGTAACCTCCATAGTCCAAGTGCCCGCTAGGTAACCTCCATAGTCCAAGTGCCCGTTCGTTAACCTAGATAGTCCAATTGCCCGCTAGGTAACCTACATAGTCCAAGAGCCGGCTAGGTAACTTTTAGAATCCAAGTGCCCGCTAGGTAATCTAGATAGTCTAAGTGCCCGTTAGGTAACCTAGATAGTCCAAGTACCCGCTAGTTAACCTACATAATCCAAGTGCCCGCTAGGTAACATAGACAGTTCAACTGCCCGCTAGGTTACCTGCATAGTCCAAGTGCCCGTGAGATAACCTAGATAGTCCAAGTGCCCGCTAGGTAATCTAGATAGTCCAAGTACACGTTAGCTAACCTAGATAGTCCAAGTGCCCGCTAGGTAACCTCCATTGTCCAAGTGCCCGCTAGGTAACCTCCATAGTCCAAGTGCCCGTTTGTTAACCTAGATAGTCCAAGTTCCTGTTTGCTAACCTACATAGTCAGAGTGCCCGTTCGTTAACCTAGATAGTTCAAGTGCCCGCTAGTTAACCTAGACAGTCCAAGTGCCTGCTAGGTAACCTACATAGTCCAAGTGCCCGTTTGCTAACCTTGACCGTCAAAGGGCCCGCTAGTTAACCTACATAGTCCAAGGGCCCGCTAGTTAACCTAGATAGTCCAAGTGTCCGCTAGGGAACCTAGATAGTCCATGTACCCGTTAGCTAACCTAGATAGTCCAAGTGCCCGCTTGTTAACCTACATAGTCCAAGTGTCCGAAATGGAACCTATGTATTCCAAGTGCCCATTAGGGCACCTAGATAGTCCAGGTGCCCATAAGGAACCTATATCGTCCAAGTGCCCTCTAGGGAACCTACATAGTCAAAGTGCCCGCTAGGGAACTTGCATTGTACAAGTGCCCTCTAGTTAACCTAGATAGTCCAAGTGCCCGCTAGGTAACCTAGATAGTCCAAGGGCCCGCTAGTTAACCTACATAGTCCAAGTGCCCGATAGGGAACCTACATAGTCCAAGTGCCCTCTAGGGAAGCTACATATTCATAGTGCCCGCTAGGGAACCTGCATTGTCCAAGTGCCCGCTAGTTAACCTAGATCGTCCAAGTGTCCGCTAGTAAACCTACATAGTCCAAGTTCCCGTTAGGTAACCTAGATAGGCCAAGTGCCCGCTAGTTAACCTACATAGTACAATGGCCCTCTAGTTGACCTTGATAGTCCAAGTGCCAGCTAGTTAACCTAGATAGTCAAAGTGCCCGCTAGTTAACCTAAGTAGTACAAATGTCTGATAGGGATCCTACATAGTCCAAGTGCCCGCTAGATAACCTAGATATTCCATGTTCCGGTTTGCTAACCTAGATAGTCCAAGTGCCCGCTAGTTAACCTACATAATCCAAGTGCCCGCTAGGTAACTTAGACAGTTCAACTGCCCGCTAGGTTACCTGCATAGTCCAAGTGCCCGTGAGATAACCTAGATAGTCCAAGTGCCCGCTAGGTAATCTAGATAGTCCAAGTACACGTTAGCTAACCTAGATAGTCCAAGTGCCCGCTAGGTAACCTCCATTGTCCAAGTGCCCGCTAGGTAACCTCCATAGTCCAAGTGCCCGTTCGTTAACCTAGATAGTCCAAGTTCCTGTTTGCTAACCTACATATTCAGAGTGCCCGTTCGTTAACCTAGATAGTTCAAGTGCCCGCTAGGTAACCTAGACAGTCCAAGTGCCTGCTAGGTAACCTACATAGTCCAAGTGCCCGTTTGCTAACCTTGACCGTCAAAGGGCCCGCTAGTTAACCTACATAGTCCAAGGGCCCGCTAGTTAACCTAGATAGTCCAAGTGTCCGCTAGGGAACCTAGATAGTCCATGTACCCGTTAGCTAACCTAGATAGTCCAAGTGCCCGCTTGTTAACCTACATAGTCCAAGTGTCCGAAAGGGAACCTACGTATTCCAAGTGCCCATTTGGGCACCTAGATAGTCCAGGTGCCCATAAGGAACCTATATCGTCCAAGTGCCCTCTAGGGAACCTACATAGTCAAAGTGCCCGCTAGGGAACCTGCATTGTACAAGTGCCCTCTAGTTAACCTAGATAGTCCAAGTGCCCGCTAGGTAACCTAGATAGTCCAAGGGCCCGCTAGTTAACCTACATAGTCCAAGTGCCCGATAGGGAACCTACATAGTCCAAGTGCCCAATGAGGAACCTACATAGTCCAAGTGCCCGATAGGGAATCTTCATATTCCAAGTGCCCTTTAGGGAACCCAGATAGTCCAAGTGCCCATAGGGAACCTACATAGTCCAAGTGCCCTCTAGGGAAGCTACATATTCATAGTGCCCGCTAGGGAACCTGCATTGTCCAAGTGCCCGCTAGTTAACCTAGATCGTCCAAGTGTCCGCTAGTAAACCTACATAGTCCAAGTTCCCCTTAGGTAACCTAGATAGGCCAAGTGCCCGCTAGTTAACCTACATAGTACAATGGCCCTCTAGTTGACCTAGATAGTCCAAGTGCCCGCTAGGTAACCTAGATATTCCATGTTCCGGTTTGCTAACCTAGATAGTCCAAGTGCCCGCTAGTTAACCTACATAGTCCAAGTGCCCACTAGGTAACTTAGACAGTTCAAGTGCCCGCTAGGTTACCTGCATGTTCCAAGTGCCCATTAGGTAACCTACATAATCCAAGTGCCCGCTAGGTAACCTACATAGTCCAAGAGCCCGCTAGGTAACCTAGATAGTCCAAGTAATCGTTAGCTAACCTAGATAGTCCAAGTGCCCGCTAGGTAACCTCCATAGTCCAAGAGCCCGCTAGGTAACCTCCATATTCCAAGTGCCCGTTCGTTAACCTAGATAGTCCAAGTTCCTGTTAGCTAACCTACATAGTCCAAGTGCACATTCGTTAACCTAGATAGTTCAAGTGCCCGCTAGGTAACCTACATAGTCCAAGTGCCCGTTTGCTAACCTAGATCGTCAAAGGGCCCGCTAGTTAACCTACATAGTCCAAGGGCCCGCTAGTTAACCTAGATAGTCCAAGTGCCCGCTAGTTAACCTACATTGTCCAAGTCCATGATGGGGAACCTACATAGTCCAAGTATCCGCTAGGTAACCTACATTGTCCAAATGCCCGCTAGTAACGTACATAGTCCAAGTGCCCGTTAGGTAACCTAGATAGTCCAAATGCCCGCTAGGGAAACTACATAGTCCAAATGCCCGCTAGAAACCTACATAGTCCAAGTGCAAGAAGGGAACCTATATAATCCAAGTGCCCGCTAGGGAACCTACATAGTCCAAATGCCCTTTAGGTAACCTAGATAGTCCAAATGCCCGCTAGGATACCCACATAGTCCAAGTGTCCGCGAGGTAACCTACATAGTCCAAGTGCCCATTCATTCACCTAGATTGTCCAAGTGCCCACTAGGTAACCTAGACTGTGCAAGTGCCCGCTTGGTTACCTACATAGTCCAAGTGCCCGTTCGTTAACCTAGATAGTACAAGTGCCCGCTAGTTGACCTACATAGTCCAATTTCCCGTTAGGTAACCTAGATAGTCCAAGTGCTCGCTAGGTAACTTACATAGTCCAAGTACTCACTAGGTAACCTAGATATTCCAAGTTCCTTTTACCTAACCTAGATAGTCCAAGTTCCTTTTACCTAACCTAGATAGTCCAAGTGCCCGCTAGGAAACCTACATAGTCCAACTGCCCATTCGTTAACCTAGATAGTCCAAGTGCCCGCTAGGTAACCTACATAGTCCAAGTGCCCGCTAGGTAACCTATATAGTCCAAGTACCCGTTAGCTAACCTAGATAGTCCAAGTGCCCGCTAGGTAACCTCCATAGTCCAAGTGCCCTCTAGGTAACCTCCATAGTCCAAGTGCCCGTTCGTTATCCTAGATAGTCCAAGTTCCTGTTAGCTAACCTACATAGTCCAAGTGCCCGTTCGTTAACCTAGAGAGTTCAAGTGCCCGCTAGGTAACCTAGACAGTCCAAGTGCCTGTTAGGTAACCTACATAGTCCAAGTGCCCGTTTGCTAACCTAGATCGTCAAAGGGCCCGCTAGTTAACCTACATAGTCCAAGGGCCCGCTAGTTAACCTAGATAGTCCAAGTGCCCGCTAGTTAACCTACATTGTCCAAGTCCATGATGGGGAACCTACATAGTCCAAGTATCCGCTAGGTAACCTACATAGTCCAAATGCCCGCTAGTAACGTACATAGTCCAAGTGCCCGTTAGGTAACCTAGATAGTCCAAATGCCCGCTAGGGAACCCACATAGTCCAAGTGCCCGTTAGAGGACTTACATAGTCAAAGCCCTGCTAGGGAACCTACATAGTCCAAGTGCCCGCTAGGGAACCTAGATAGTCCAAGTGCCCGCTAGGTAACCTAGATAGTCCAAGTGCCCGCTAGTTAACCTATATAGTCCAAGGGCCCGCTGAGGAACCTACATAGACCAAGTGTCCGAAAGGGAACCTATGTATTCCAAGTGCCCATTAGGGCACCTAGATAGTCCAAGGGCCCGCTAGTTAACCTACATAGTCCAAGTGCCCGATAGGGAACCTACATAGTCCAAGTGCCCAATGAGGAACCTACATAGTAAAAGTGCCCGATAGGGAATCTTCATATTCCAAGTGCCCGTTAGGGAACCCAGATATTCCAAGTGCCCGCTAGGTAACCTCCATAGTCCAAGTGCCCGCTAGGTAACCTCCATAGTCCAAGTGCCCGTTCGTTAACCTAGATAGTCCAAGTTCCTGTTAGCTAACCTACATAGTCCAAGTGCCCGTTCGTTAACCTAGATAGTTCAAGTGCCCGCTAGGTAACCTAGACAGTCCAAGTGCCTGCTAGGTAACCTACATAGTCCAAGTGACCGTTTGCTAACCTAGATCGTCAAAGGGCCCGCTAGTTACCCTACATAGTCCAAGGGCCCGCTAGTTAACCTAGATAGTCCAAGTGCCCGCTAGTTAACCTACATTGTCCAAGTCCCTGATGGGGAACCTACATAGTCCAAGTATCCGCTAGGTAACCTACATAGTCCAAATGCCCGCTAGTAACGTACATAGTCCAAGTGCCCGTTAGGTAACCTAGATAGTCCAAATGCCCGCTAGGGATCCCACATAGCCCAAGTGCCCATTAGAGAACTTACATAATCAAAGCCCTGCTAGGGAACCTACATAGTCCAAGTGCCCGTTAGCTAACCTAGATAGTCCAAGTGCCCGCTAGGTAACCTCCATAGTCCAAGTGCCCGCTAGGTAACCTCCATAGTCCAAGTGCCCGTTCGATAACCTAGATAGTCCAAGTTCCTGTTAGCTAACCTACATAGTCCAAGTGTCCGTTCGTTAACCTAGATAGTTCAAGTGCCCGCTAGGTAACCTAGACAGTCCAAGTGCCTGCTAGGTAACCTACATAGTCTAAGTGCCCGCTAGGGACCTACATAGTCCAAGTGCCCGCTAGGTAACCTACATAGTCCAAGTGCCCACTAAGGGACCTACATAGTCCAAGTGCCCGTTAGGGAACCTACATAGTCCAAGTGCCCTCTAGGGAACCTGCATCGTCCAAGTGCCCGCCAGTTAACATAGAGAGTCCAAGTTCCCGCTAGTTAACCTAGATAGTCCAAGTGCCCGCTAGTTAACCTAGATCGTCCAAGTGCCCGCTAGTTAACCTACATAGTCCAAGGGCCTTCTAGTTAACCTCGATAGTCCAAGTGCCCGCTAGGGGACGTACATAGTCCAAGTGCCCGCTGGACAACCTAGATAGTCCAAGTGTCCGCTAGTTAACCTACAAAATCCAAGTGCCCGCTGAGGAACCTACATAGTCCAAGTGTCCGAAAGGGAACCTACGTATTCCAAGTGCCCGTTAGGGCACCTAGATAGTCCATGTAACCATAGGGAACCTATATAGTCCAAGTGCCCTCTAGGGAACCTACATAGTCAAAGTGCCCGCTAGGGAACCTGCATTGTACAAGTGCCCTCTAGTTAACCTAGATAGTCCAAGTGCCCGCTAGGTAACCTAGATAGTCCAAGGGCCCGCTAGTTAACCTACATAGTCCAAGTGCCCAATGAGGAACCTACATTGTCCAAGTGCCCGATAGGGAATCTTCATATTCCAAGTGCCCGTTAGGGAACCCAGATTGTCCAAGTGCCCATAGGGAACCTATATAGTCCAAGTTCCCTCTAGGGAAGCTACATATTCATAGTGCCCGCTAGGGAACCTGCATTGTCCAAGTGCCCGCTAGTTAACCTAGATCGTCCAAGGGTCCGCTAGTAAACCTACATAGTCCAAGTTCCCGTTAGGTAACCTAGATAGGCCAAGTGCCCGCTAGTTAACCTACATAGTACAATGGCCCGCTAGTTGACCTAGATAGTCCAAGTGCCCGCTAGTTAACCTAGATAGTCAAAGTGCCCGCTAGTTAACCTAAGTAGTACAAATGTCCGATAGGGATCCTACATAGTCCAAGTGCCCGCTAGGTAACCTAGATATTCCAAGTTCCGGTTTGCTAACCTAGATAGTCCAAGTGCCCGCTAGGTAACCTACGTAGTACAAGTGCCCATTCGTTAACCTAGATAGTCCAAGTGCCTGCTAGGTAACCTATACTGTCCAAGTGCCCGCTAGGTTACTTACATAGTCCAAGTGCACTTTTGTTAACTTAGATAGTCCAAGTCGCGGTAGGTAACCAACATAGTCCAAGGGCCGCTGGGTAACCTATATAGTCCAAGTGCCCGCTAGTTAGCCTATAGTCCAAGTGTCCTCTAGGTAACCTACATATTCCAAGTTTCTGCTAGGTAACCTAGATAGTCCAAGTGCCCGTTACCTAACCTAGATAGTCCAAGTGCCCGTTAGGTTACCTACATAGTCCACGTGACGGTTCGTTAACCTAGATAGTCCAATTGCCCGCTAGGTAACCTACATAGTCCAAGGGCCGGCGAGGTAACCTTTAGAATCCAAGTGCCCACTAGGTAATCTAGATAGTCCAGGTGCCCGTTAGGTAACCTAGATAGTCCAAGTGCCCGCTAGTTAACCTGCATAGTCCAAGTGCCCGCGGGTTAACTTAAACAGTCCAAGTGCCCGCTAGGTTACCTGCATAGTCCAAGTGCCCGTTAGGTAACCTAGATAGTCCAAGTGCCCGCTAGGTAACCTACATAGCCCAAGTGCCCGCTAGGTAACCTAGATAGTCCAAGTACCCGTTAGCTAACCTAGATAGTCCAAGTGCCCGCTAGGTAACCTCCATAGTCCAAGTGCCCGCTAGGTAACCTCCATAGTCCAAGTGCCCGTTCGTTAACCTAGATAGTCCAAGTTCCTGTTAGCTAACCTACATAGTCCAAGTACCCGTTCGTTAACCTAGATAGTTCAAGTGCCCGCCTGGTAACCTAGACAGTCCAAGTGCCTGCTAGGTAACCTACATAGTCCAAGTGCCCGTTTGCTAACCTAGATCGTCAAAGGGCCCGCTAGTTAACCTACATAGTCCAAGGGCCCGCTAGTTAACCTAGATAGTCCAAGTGCCCGCTAGTTAACCTACATTGTCCAAGTCCCTGATGGGGAACCTACATAGTCCAAGTATCCGCTAGGTAACCTACATAGTCCAAATGCCCGCTAGTAACGTACATAGTCCAAGTGCCCGCTAGGTAACCTACATATTCCAAGTTCCCGCTAGGTAACCTAGATAGTCCAATTGCCCGCTAGGTAACCTACATAGTCCAAGAGCCGGCAGGTAACTTAGATAGTTCAAGTGCCCGCTAGGTTACCTGCATAGATAGTTACCTAACCTAGATAGTCCAAGTGCCCGTTAGATTACCTACATAGTCCACGTGCCCGTTCGTTAACCTAGATAGTACAATTGCCCGCTAGGTAACCTACATAGTCCAAGAGCCGGCAGGTAACTTAGACAGTTCAACTGCCCGCTAGGTTACCTGCATAGTCCAAGTGCCCGTTAGGTAACCTAGATAGTCCAAGTGCCCGCTAGGTAACCTACATAGTCCAAGTGCCCGCTAGGTAACCTAGATAGTCCAAGTACCCGTTAGCTAACCTAGATAGTCCAAGTGCCCGCTAAGTAACCTCCATAGTCCAATTGCCTTCTAGGTAACCTCCATAGTCCAAGTGCCCACTAATTTACCTATATAGTCCAAGTGCCCGCTAGGGAAACTGCATCGTTCAAGTGCCCGCTAGTTAATCTAGATAGTCCAAGTGCCCGCTAGTTAACCTAGATAGTCCAAGTGCCCGCTACTTAACCTAGATCGTCCAAGTGCCCGCTAGTTAACCTACATAGTCCAAGGTCCGCTAGTTAACCTAGATATTCCAAGTGCCCCTTAGTTAACCTACATAGTCAAAGGGCCCTCTAGTTAACCTAGATAGTCCAAGTGTCCGCTAGGGGACATACATAGTCCAAGTGCCCGCTATGTAACCTAGATAGTCTAAGGGCCCGCTAGATAACCTACATAGTCCAACTGCCCGATAGGGAACCTACATAGTCCAAGTGCCCGCTAAGGGAAGAACATAGTCCAATTGCCCGCTAGGGAACCTACAAAATCCAAGTGCCCGCTAGGTAACCTAGATAGTCCAAGTGCCCGCTAGTTAACCTGCATAGTCCAAGTGCCCGCTGAGGAACCTACATAGTCCAAGTGTCCGAAAGGGAACCTACGTATTCCAAGTGCCCGTTAGGGGACCTAGATAGTCCAAGTAACCATAGGGAACCTATATAGTTCAAGTGCCCTCTAGGGAAGCTACATAGTCAAAGTGCCCGCTAGGGAACCTGCATTGTACAAGTGCCCGCTAGTTAACCTAGATAGTCCACGTGCCCTCTAGGTAACCTAGATAGTCGAAGGGCCCGCTAGTTAACCTACATAGTCCAAGTGCCCAATGAGGAACCTACATAGTCCAAGTGCCCGCTGAGGAACCTACATAGTCCAAGTGCCCGATAGGGAATCTTCATATTCCAAGTGCCCGTTAGGGAACCTAGATAGTCCAAGTGCCCATAGGGAACCTATATGGTCCAAGTGCCCTCTAGGGAAGCTACATATTCATAGTGCCCGCTAGGGAACCTGCATTGTCCAAGTGCCCGCTAGTTAACCAAGATCGTCCAAGTGTCCGCTAGTAAACCTACATAGTCCAAGTTCCCGTTAGGTAACCTAGATAGGCCAAGTGCCCGCAAGGTAACCTACATAGTCCAAGTGCCCGCTAGGTAACCTAGATATTCCAAGTTCCGGTTTACTAATCTAGATAGTCCAAGTGCCCTCTAGGTAACCTACATAGTCCAAGTGCCCATTCGTTAACCTAGATAGTCCAAGTGCCCGCTAGGTAACCTATACTGTCCAAGTGCCCGCTAGGT
Source organism: Tenrec ecaudatus (assembly GCF_050624435.1). Lineage (NCBI taxonomy): Eukaryota > Metazoa > Chordata > Mammalia > Afrosoricida > Tenrecidae > Tenrec > Tenrec ecaudatus. The sequence goes on along the minus strand of NW_027458577.1, from coordinate 38,663 downwards.
TACCTACATAGTCCATGTGCACGTTCGTTAACTTAGATAGTCCAAGTCGCGCTAGGTAACCTACATAGTCCAAAGGCCCGTTAGGTAACCTATATAGTCCAAGTGCCCGCTAGATAAACTATAGTACAAGTGCCCGCTAGGTAACCTAGATATTCCAAGTTCCCGCTAGGTAACCAAGATAGTCTAAGTGCCCGTTACCTAACCTAGATAATCCAAGTGCCCGTTAGGTTACCTACATAGTCCAAGTGCCCGCTAATTAACCTACATAGTTCAAGTGCCCGTTAGGTAACCTAGACAGTCCAAGTGCCCGATAGTTAACCTCCATAGTCCAAGTGTCCGCTAATTAACCTATATAGTCCAAGTGCCCGCTAGGGAACCTGCATCATCCAAGTGCCCGCTAGTTAATCTAGATAGTCCAAGTGCCCGCTAGTTAAGCTAGATAGTCCAAGTGGCCGCTAGTTAACCTAGATCGTCCAAGTGCCCGCTAGTTAACCTAGATCGCCCAAGTGCCCGCTAGTTAACCTACATAGTCCAAGGTCCGCTAGTTAACCTAGATATTCCAAGTGCCCGCTAGTTAACCTACATAGTCAAAGGGCCCTCTAGTTAACCTAGATAGTCCAAGTGCCCACTAGGGGAAGTACATAGTCCAAGTGCCCTCTAGGTAACCTAGATAGTCTAAGGGCCCGCTAGTTAACCTTCATAGTCCAACTGCCCGATAGGGAACCTACATAGTTCAAGCGCTCGCTAAGGGACGAACATAGTCCAAGTGCCCGCTAGGGAACCTACATAGTCCAAGTGCCCGCTAGGTAAGCTAGATAGTCCAAGTGCCCGCTAGATAAGCTATATAGTCCAAGTGCCCGCTGAGGAACCTACATAGTCCAAGTGTCCGAAAGGGAACCTACGTATTCCAAGTGCCCATTAGGGCACCTAGATAGTCCAAGTGCCCATAGGGAACCTATATAATCCAAGTGCCCTCTAGGGAACTTACATAGTCAAAGTGCCCGCTAGGGTACCTGCATTGTACAAGTGCCCTCTAGTTAACCTAGATAGTCCAAGTGCCCGCTAGGTAACCTAGATAGTCCAAGGGCCTGCTAGTTAACCTACATAGTCCAACGGCCCTCTAGTTAACCTAGATAGTCCAAGTGCCCGCTGGAGGACGTACATAGTCCAAGTGCCCGCTAGGTAACCTAGATAGTCTACGGGCCCGCTAGTTAACCTACATAGTCCAACTGCCCGATAGGGAACCTACATAGTCCAAGTGCCCGCTAAGGGACGAACATAGTCCAAGTGCCCGCTAGGGAACCTGCATAGTCCAAGTGCCCGATAGGTAACCTAGATAGTCCAAGCGCCGCTAGTATACCTACATAGTCCAAGTGCCCACTGAGGAACCTGCATAGTCCAAATGTCCGAAAGGGAACCTACGTATTCCAAGTGCCCATTAGGGCACCTAGATAGTCCAAGTGCCCATAGGGAACCTATATCGTCCACGTGCCCTCTAGGGAACCTACATAGTCAAAGTGCCCGCTAGGGAACCTGCATTGTACAAGTGCCCTCTAGTTAACCTAGATAGTCCAAGTGCCCGCTAGGTAACCTAGATAGTCCAAGGGCCCGCTAGTTAACCTACATAGTCCAAGTGCCCGATAGGGAACCTACATAGTCCAAGTGCCCAATGAGGAACCTACATAGTCCAAGTGCCCGATAGGGAATCTTCATATTCCAAGTGCCCGTTAGGGAACCCAGATAGTCCAAGTGCCCATAGGCAACCTATATGGTCCAAGTGCCCTCTAGGGAAGCTACATATTCATAGTGCCCGCTAGGGAACCTGCATTGTCCAAGTGCCCGCTAGTTAACCAAGATCGTCCAAGTGTCTGCTAGTAAACCTACATAGTCCAAGTTCCCGTTAGGTAACCTAGATAGGCCAAGTGCCCGCAAGGTAACCTACATAGTCCAAGTGCCCGCTAGGTAACCTAGATATTCCAAGTTCCGGTTTACTAATCTAGATAGTCCAAGTGCCCGCTAGGTAACCTACATAGTCCAAGTGCCCATTCGTTAACCTAGATATTCCAAGTTCCGGTTTGCTAACCTAGATAGTCCAAGTGCCCGCTAGGTAACCTACATAGTCCAAGTGCCCATTCGTTAACCTAGATAGTCCAAGTGCCCGCTAGGTAACCTATACTGTCAAGTGCCTGCTAGGTTACCTACATAGTCCAAGTGCACGTTCGTTAACTTAGATAGTCCAAGCCGCGCTAGGTAACCTACATAGTCCAAGGGCCACTAGGTATCCTATAGTCCAAGTGCCCTCTAGGTAACCTACATATTCCAATTTCCCGCTAGGTAACCTAGATAGTCAAAGTGCCCGTTACCTAACCTAGATAGTCCAAGTGCCCGTGAGGTTACCTACATAGTCAACGTGCCCGTTCGTTAACCTAGATAGTACAATTGCCCGCTAGGTAACCTACATAGTCCAAGAGCCGGCAGGTAACTTAGACAGTTCAAGTGCCCGCTAGGTTACCTGCATAGTCCAAGTGCCCGTTAGGTAACCTAGATTGTCCAAGTGCCCGCTAGGTAACCTACATAGTCCAAGTGCCCGCTAGGTAACCTAGATAGTCCAAGTACCCGTTAGCTAACCTAGATAGTCCAAGTGCCCGCTAGGTAACCTCCATAGTCCAATTGCCTTCTAGGTAACTTCCATAGTCCAAGTTCCCACTAATTTACCTATATAGTCCAAGTGCCCGCTAGGGAAACTGCATCGTTCAAGTGCCCGCTAGTTAATCTAGATAGTCCAAGTGCCCCCTAGTTAACCTAGATAGTCCAAGTGCCCGCTACTTAACCTAGATCGTCCAAGTGCCCGCTAGTTAACCTACGTAGTCCAAGGTCCGCTAGTTAACCTAGATATTCCAAGTGCCCCTTAGTTAACCTACATAGTCAAAGGGCCCTCTAGTTAACCTAGATAGTCCAAGTGCCCGCTAAGGGACATACATAGTCCAAGTGCCCGCTATGTAACCTAGATAGTCTAAGGGCCCGCTAGATAACCTACATAGTCCAACTGCCCGATAGGGAACCTACATAGTCCAAGTGCCCGCTAAGGGACGAACATAGTCCAAGTGCCCGCTAGGGAACCTACAAAATCCAAGTGCCCGCTAGGTAACCTAGATAGTCCAAGTGCCCGCTAGTTAACCTACATAGTCCAAGTGCCCGCTGAGGAACCTACATAGTCCAAGTGTCCGAAAGGGAACCTACGTATTCCAAGTGCCCATTAGGGCACCTAGATAGTCCAAATGCCCATAGGGAACATATATCGTCCAAGTGCCCTCTAGGGAACCTACAATGTCAACGTGCCCGCTAGGGAACCTGCATTGTACAAGTGTCCTCTAGTTAACCTAGATAGTCCAAGTGCCCGCTAGGTAACCTAGATAGTCCAAGGGCCCGCTAGTTAACCTACAAAGTCCAAGTGCCCGATAGGGAACCTACATAGTCCAAGTGCCCAATGAGGAACCTACATAGTCCAAGTGCCCGATAGGGAATCTTCATATTCCAAGTGCCCGTTAGGGAACCCAGATAGTCCAAGTGCCCATAGGGAACCTACATAGTCCAAGTGCCCTCTAGGGAAGCTACATATTCATAGTGCCCGCTAGGGAACCTGCATTGTCCAAGTGCCCGCTAGTTAACCTAGATCGTCCAAGTGTCCGCTAGTAAACCTACATAGTCCAAGTTCCCGTTAGGTAACCTAGATAGGCCAAGTGCCCGCTAGTTAACCTACATAGTACAATGGCCCGCTAGTTGACCTAGATAGTCCAAGTGCCCGCTAGTTAACCTAGATAGTCAAAGTGCCCGCTAGTTAACCTAAGTAGTACAAATGTCCAATAGGGATCCTACATAGTCCAAGTGCCCGCTAGGTAACCTAGATATTCCAAGTTCCGGTTTGCTAACCTAGATAGTCCAAGTGCCCGCTAGGTAACCTACATAGTCCAAGTGCCCATTCGTTAACTTAGATAGTCCAAGTGCCCGCTAGGTAACCTATACTGTGCAAGTGCCCGCTAGGTTACTTACATAGTCCAAGTGCACGTTCGTTAACTTAGATAGTCCAAGTCGCGGTAGGTAACCAACATAGTCCAAGGGCCGCTAGGTAACCTATATAGTCGAAGTGCCCGCTAGTTAACCTATAGTCCAAGTGCCCTCTAGGTAACCTACATATTCCAAGTTCCCGCTAGGTAACCTATAGTCCAAGTGCCCGTTACCTAACCTAGATAGTCCAAGTGCCCGTTAGGTTACCTATATTGTCCAAGTGCCCGCTAGTTAACCTACATAGTCCAAGGTCCGCTAGTTAACCTAGATATTCCAAGTGCCCGCTAGTTAACCTACATAGTCCAAGGGCCCTCTAGTTAACCTAGATAGTCCAAGTGACCGCTAGAAGACGTACATAGTCCAAGTGCCCGCTAGGTAACCTAGATAGTCTAAGGGCCCGCTAGTTAACCTACATAGTCCAACTGCCCGATAGGGAACCTACATAGTCCAAGTGCCCGCTAAGGGACGAACATAGTCCAAGTGCCCGCTAGGGAACCTGCATAGTCCAAGTGCCCGCTAGGTAACCTAGATAGTCCAAGTGCCCGCTAGTTAACCTACATAGTCCAAGTGCCCGATGAGGAACCTACATAGTCCAAGTGTCCGAAAGGGAACCTACGTATTCCAAGTGCCCGTTAGGGCACCTAGATAGTCCAAGTGCCCGTTACCTAACCTAGATAGTCCAAGTGCCCATTAGGTTACCTACATAGTCCACGTGCCGGTTCGTTAACCTAGATAGTCCAAGTGCCCGCTAATTAACATACATAGTCCAAGTGCCCGCTAATTAACCTACATAGTCCAAGTGCCCGTTAGGTAACCTAGACAGTCTAAGTGCCCGCTAGGTAACCTCCATAGTCCAAGTGCCCGCTAATTAACCTATATAGTCCAAGTACCCGCTAGGGAACCTGCATCGTCCAAGTGCCCGCTAGTTAATCTAGATAGTCCAAGTGCCCGCTAGTTAACCTACATAGTCCAAGGGCCCTCTATTTAACCTAGATAGTCCAAGTGCCCGCTAGGGGACGTACATAGTCCAAGTGCCCGCTATGTAACCTAGATAGTCTAAGGGCCCGCTAGTTAACCTACATAGTCCAACTGCCCGATAGGGAACCTACATAGTCCAAGATTCCGCTAAGGGACGAACATAGTCCAGGTGCCCGCTAGGGAACCTACATAGTCCAAGTGCCCGCTAGGTACCCTAGATCGTCCAAGTGCCCGCTAGTTAACCTACATAGTCCAAGTGCCCGCTGAGGAACCTACATAGTCCAAGTGTCCGAAAGGGAACCTACGTATTCCAAGTGCCCATTAGGGCACCTAGATAGTCCAAGTGCCCATAGGGAACCTATATAGTCCAAGTGCCCTCTAGGGAACTTACATAGTCAAAGTGCCCGCTAGGGAACCTGCATTGTACAAGTGCCCTCTAGTTAACCTAGATAGTCCAAGTGACCGCTAGGTAACCTAGATAGTCCAAGGGCCGGCTAGTTAACCTACATAGTCCAAGTGACCAATGAGGAACCTACATAGTCCAAGTGCCCAATGAGGAACCTACATAGTCCAAGTGCCCGATAGGGAATCTTCATATTCCAAGTGCCCGTTAGGGAACCCAGATTGTCCAACTGCCCATAGGGAACCTATATAGTCCAAGTTCCCTCTAGGGAAGCTACATATTCATAGTGCCCGCTAGGGAACCGGCATTGTCCAAGTGCCCGCTAGTTAACCTAGATCGTCCAAGTGTCCGCTAGTAAACCTACATAGTCCAAGTTCCCGTTAGGTAACCTAGATAGGCCAAGTGCCCGCTAGTTAACCTACATAGTACAATGGCCCGCTAGTTGACCTAGATAGTCCAAGTGCCCGCTAGTTAACCTAGATAGTCAAAGTGCCCGGTAGTTAACCTAAGTAGTACAAATGTCCAATAGGGATCCTACATAATCCAAGTGCCCGATAGGTAACCTAGATATTCCAAGTTCCGGTTTGCTAACCTAGATAGTCCAAGTGCCCGCTAGGTAACCTACATAGTCCAAGTGCCCATTCGTTAACTTAGATAGTCCAAGTGCCCGCTAGGTAACCTATACTGTGCAAGTGCCCGCTAGGTTACTTACATAGTCCAAGTGCACGTTCGTTAACTTAGATAGTCCAAGTCGCGGTAGGTAACCAACATAGTCCAAGGGCCGCTAGGTAACCTATATAGTCGAAGTGCCCGCTAGTTAACCTATAGTCCAAGTGCCCTCTAGGTAACCTACATATTCCAAGTTCCCGCTAGGTAACCTATAGTCCAAGTGCCCGTTACCTAACCTAGATAGTCCAAGTGCCCGTTAGGTTACCTATATTGTCCAAGTGCCCGCTAGTTAACCTACATAGTCCAAGGTCCGCTAGTTAACCTAGATATTCCAAGTGCCCGCTAGTTAACCTACATAGTCCAAGGGCCCTCTAGTTAACCTAGATAGTCCAAGTGACCGCTAGAAGACGTACATAGTCCAAGTGCCCGCTAGGTAACCTAGATAGTCTAAGGGCCCGCTAGTTAACCTACATAGTCCAACTGCCCGATAGGGAACCTACATAGTCCAAGTGCCCGCTAAGGGACGAACATAGTCCAAGTGCCCGCTAGGGAACCTGCATAGTCCAAGTGCCCGCTAGGTAACCTAGATAGTCCAAGTGCCCGCTAGTTAACCTACATAGTCCAAGTGCCCGATGAGGAACCTACATAGTCCAAGTGTCCGAAAGGGAACCTACGTATTCCAAGTGCCCGTTAGGGCACCTAGATAGTCCAAGTGCCCGTTACCTAACCTAGATAGTCCAAGTGCCCATTAGGTTACCTACATAGTCCACGTGCCGGTTCGTTAACCTAGATAGTCCAAGTGCCCGCTAATTAACATACATAGTCCAAGTGCCCGCTAATTAACCTACATAGTCCAAGTGCCCGTTAGGTAACCTAGACAGTCTAAGTGCCCGCTAGGTAACCTCCATAGTCCAAGTGCCCGCTAATTAACCTATATAGTCCAAGTACCCGCTAGGGAACCTGCATCGTCCAAGTGCCCGCTAGTTAATCTAGATAGTCCAAGTGCCCGCTAGTTAACCTACATAGTCCAAGGGCCCTCTATTTAACCTAGATAGTCCAAGTGCCCGCTAGGGGACGTACATAGTCCAAGTGCCCGCTATGTAACCTAGATAGTCTAAGGGCCCGCTAGTTAACCTACATAGTCCAACTGCCCGATAGGGAACCTACATAGTCCAAGATTCCGCTAAGGGACGAACATAGTCCAGGTGCCCGCTAGGGAACCTACATAGTCCAAGTGCCCGCTAGGTACCCTAGATCGTCCAAGTGCCCGCTAGTTAACCTACATAGTCCAAGTGCCCGCTGAGGAACCTACATAGTCCAAGTGTCCGAAAGGGAACCTACGTATTCCAAGTGCCCATTAGGGCACCTAGATAGTCCAAGTGCCCATAGGGAACCTATATAGTCCAAGTGCCCTCTAGGGAACTTACATAGTCAAAGTGCCCGCTAGGGAACCTGCATTGTACAAGTGCCCTCTAGTTAACCTAGATAGTCCAAGTGACCGCTAGGTAACCTAGATAGTCCAAGGGCCGGCTAGTTAACCTACATAGTCCAAGTGACCAATGAGGAACCTACATAGTCCAAGTGCCCAATGAGGAACCTACATAGTCCAAGTGCCCGATAGGGAATCTTCATATTCCAAGTGCCCGTTAGGGAACCCAGATTGTCCAACTGCCCATAGGGAACCTATATAGTCCAAGTTCCCTCTAGGGAAGCTACATATTCATAGTGCCCGCTAGGGAACCGGCATTGTCCAAGTGCCCGCTAGTTAACCTAGATCGTCCAAGTGTCCGCTAGTAAACCTACATAGTCCAAGTTCCCGTTAGGTAACCTAGATAGGCCAAGTGCCCGCTAGTTAACCTACATAGTACAATGGCCCGCTAGTTGACCTAGATAGTCCAAGTGCCCGCTAGTTAACCTAGATAGTCAAAGTGCCCGGTAGTTAACCTAAGTAGTACAAATGTCCAATAGGGATCCTACATAATCCAAGTGCCCGATAGGTAACCTAGATATTCCAAGTTCCGGTTTGCTAACCTAGATAGTCCAAGTGCCCGCTAGGTAACCTATACTGTCCAAGTGCCCGCTAGGTTACTTACATAGTCCAAGTGCACGTTCGTTAACTTAGATAGTCCAAGTCGCGGTAGGTAACCAACATAGTCTAAGGGCCGCTAGGTAACCTATATAGTCCAAGTGCCCGCTATTAACCTATAGTCCAAGTGTCCTCTAGGTAACTTAAACAGTCCAAGTGCCCGCTAGGTTACCTGCAGAGTCCAAGTGCCCGTTAGGTAACCTAGATAGTCCAAGTGCCCGCTAGGTAACCTCCATAGTCCAAGTGCCCGCTAGGTAACATCCATAGTCCAAGTGTCCGTTCGTTAACCTAGATAGTCCAAGTTCCTTTTAGCTAACCTACATAGTCCAAGTGCCCGTTCGTTAACCTAGATAGTTCAAGTGCCCACTAGGTAACCTAGACAGTCCAAGTGCCTGCTAGGTAACCTAGATCGTCCAAGTGTCCGCTAGTAAACCTACATAGTCCAAGTTCCCGTTAGGTAACCTAGATAGGCCAAGTGCCCGCTAGTTAACCTACATAGTACAATGGCCCGCTAGTTGACCTAGATAGTTCAAGTGCCCGCTAGTTAACCTAGATAGTCAAAGTGCCCGCTAGTTAACTTAAGTAGTACAAATGTCCGATAGGGATCCTACATAGTCCAAGTGCCCGCTAGGTAACCTAGATATTCCAAGTTCCGGTTTGCTAACCTAGATAGTCCAAGTGCCCGCTAGGTAACCTACATAGTCCAAGTGCCCATTCGTTAACCTAGATAGTCCAAGTGCCCGCTAGGTAACCTATACTGTCCAAGTGCCTGCTAGGTTACCTACATAGTCCAAGTGCACGTTCGTTAACTTAGATAGTCCAAGTCGCGCTAGGTAACCTACATAGTCCAAGGGCCACTAGGTAACCTATAGTCCAAGTGCCCTCTAGGTAACCTACATATTCCAAGTTCCCGCTAGGTAACCTAGATAGTCAAAGTGCCCGTTACCTAACCTATATAGTCCAAGTGCCCGTGAGGTTACCTACATAGTCCACGTGCCCGTTCGTTAACCTAGATAGTACAATTGCCCGCTAGGTAACCTACAAAGTCCAAGAGCCGGCAGGTAACTTAGACAGTTCAAGTGCCCGCTAGGTTACCTGCATAGTCCAAGTGCCCGTTAGGTAACCTAGATAGTCCAAGTGCCCGCTAGGTAACCTACATAGTCCAAGTGCCCGCTAGGTAACCTAGATAGTCCAAGTACCCGTTAGCTAACCTAGATAGTCCAAGTGCCCGCTAGGTAACCTCCATAGTCCAATTGCCTTCTAGGTAACCTCCATAATCCAAGTGCCCACTAATTTACCTATATAGTCCAAGTGCCCGCTGAGCAAACTGCATCGTTCAAGTGCCCTCTAGTTAATCTAGATAGTCCAAGTGCCCGCTAGTTAACCTAGATAGTCCAAGTGCCCGCTACTTAACCTAGATCGTCCAAGTGCCCGCTAGTTAACCTACATAGTCCAAGGTCCGCTAGTTAACCTAGATATTCCAAGTGCCCCTTAGTTATCCTACATAGTCAAAGGGCCCTCTAGTTAACCTAGATAGTCCAAGTGCCCGCTAGGGGACAAACATAGTCCAAGTGCCCGCTATGTAACCTAGATAGTCTAAGGGCCCGCTAGATAACCTACATAGTCCAACTGCCCGATAGGGAACCTACATAGTCCAAGTGCCCGCTAAGGGAAGAACATAGTCCAAGTGCCCGCTAGGGAACCTACAAAATCCAAGTGCCCGCTGAGGAACCTACATAGTCCAAGTGTCCGAAAAGGGAACCTACGTATTCCAAGTGCCCATTAGGGCACCTAGATAGTCCAAGTGCCCATAGGGAACCTATATCGTCCAAGTGCCCTCTAGGGAACCTACATAGTCAAAGTGCCCGCTAGGGAACCTGCATTGTACAAGTGCCCTCTAGTTAACCTAGATAGTCCAAGTGCCCGCTAGGTAACCTAGATAGTCCAAGGGCCCGCTAGTTAACCTACAAAGTCCAAGTGCCCGATAGGGAACCTACATAGTCCAAGTGCCCAATGAGGAACCTACATAGTCCAAGTGCCCGATAGGGAATCTTCATATTCCAAGTGCCCGTTAGGGAACCCAGATTGTCCAAGTGCCCATAGGGAACCTATATAGTCCAAGTTCCCTCTAGGGAAGCTACATATTCATAGTGCCCGCTAGGGAACCTGCATTGTCCAAGTGCCCGCTAGTTAACCTAGATCGTCCAAGTGTCCGCTAGTAAACCTACATAGTCCATGTTCCCGTTAGGTAACCTAGATAGGCCAAGTGCCCGCTAGTTAACCTACATAGTACAATGGCCCGCTAGTTGACCTAGATAGTCCAAGTGCCCGCTAGTTAACCTAGATAGTCAAAGTGCCCGCTAGTTAACCTAAGTAGTACAAATGTCCAATAGGGATCCTACATAGTCCAAGTGCCCGCTAGGTAACCTAGATATTCCAAGTTCCAGTTTGCTAACCTAGATAGTCCAAGTGCCCTCTAGGTAACCTACATATTCCAAGTTCCCGCTAGGTAACCTGTAGTCCAAGTGCCCGTTACCTAACCTAGATAGTCCAAGTGCCCGTTAGGTTACCTATATTGTCCAAGTGCCCGCTAGTTAACCTACATAGTCCAAGGTCCGCTAGTTAACCTAGATATTCCAAGTGCCCGCTAGTTAACCTACATAGTCCAAGGGCCCTCTAGTTAGCCTAGATAGTCCAAGTGACCGCTAGAAGACGTACATAGTCCAAGTGCCCGCTAGGTAACCTAGATAGTCTAAGGGCCCGCTAGTTAACCTACATAGTCCAACTGCCCGATAGGGAACCTACATAGTCCAAGTGCCCGCTAAGGGACGAACATAGTCCAAGTGCCCGCTAGGTAACCTACATAGTCCAAGGGTCACTAGGTAACCTATAGTCCACGTGCCCTCTAGGTAACCTACATATTCCAAGTTCCCGCTAGGTAACCTAGATAGTCAAAGTGCCCGTTACCTAACCTAGATAGTCCAAGTGCCCGTGAGGTTACCTACATAGTCCACGTGCCCGTTCGTTAACCTAGATAGTACAATTGCCCGCTAGGTAACCTACATAGTCCAAGAGCCGGCAGGTAACTTAGACAGTTCAAGTGCCCGCTAGGTTACCTGCATAGTCCAAGTGCCCGTTAGGTAACCTAGATAGTCCAAGTGCCCGCTAGGTAACCTACATAATCCAAGTGCCCGCTAGGTAACCTAGATAGTCCAAGTACCCGTTAGCTAACCTAGATAGTCCAAGTGCCCGCTAGGTAACCTCCATAGTCCAAGTGCCCGCTAGGTAACCTCCATAGTCCAAGTGCCCACTAATTTACTTATATAGTCCAAGTGCCCGCTGAGGAAACTGCATCATTCAAGTGCCCGCTAGTTAATCTAGATAGTCCAAGTGCCCGCTAGTTAACCTAGATAGTCCAAGAGCCCGCTACTTAACCTAGATCGTCCAAGTGCCCGCTAGTTAACCTACATAGTCCAAGGTCCGCTAGTTAACCTAGATATTCCTAGTGCCCCTTAGTTAACCTACATAGTCAAAGGGCCCTCTAGTTAACCTAGATAGTCCAAGTGCCCGCTAGGGGACATACATAGTCCAAGTGCCCGCTATGTAACCTAGATAGTCTAAGGGCCCGCTAGATAACCTACATAGTACAACTGCTCGATAGGGAACCTACATAGTCCAAGTGCCCGCTAAGGGACGAACATAGTTCAAGTGCCCGCTAGGGAACCTACAAAATCCAAGTGCCCGCTAGGTAACCTAGATAGTCCAAGTGCCCGCTAGTTAACCTACATAGTCCAAGTGCCCGCTGAGGAACCTACATAGTCCAAGTGTCCGAAAGGGAACCTACGTATTCCAAGTGCCCATTAGGGCACCTAGATAGTCCAAGTGCCCATAGGGAACCTATATCGTCCAAGTGCCCTCTAGGGAACCTACATAGTCAAAGTGCCCGCTAGGGAACCTGCATTGTACAAGTGCCCTCTAGTTAACCTAGATAGTCCAAGTACCCGCTAGGTAACCTAGATAGTCCAAGGGACCGCTAGTTAACCTACAAAGTCCAAGTGCCCGATAGGGAACCTACATAGTCCAAGTGCCCAATGAGGAACCTACATAGTCCAAGTGCCCGATAGGGAATCTTCATATTCCAAGTGCCCGTTAGGGAACCCAGATAGTCCAAGTGCCCATAGGGAACCTACATAGTCCAAGTGCCCTCTAGGGAAGCTACATATTCATAGTGCCCGCTAGGGAACTTGCATTGTCCAAGTGCCCGCTAGTTAACCTAGATCGTCCAAGTGTCCGCTAGTAAACCTACATAGTCCAAGTTCCCGTTAGGTAACCTAGATAGGCCAAGTGCCCGCTAGTTAACCTACATAGTACAATGGCCCGCTAGTTGACATAGATAGTCTAAGTGCCCGCTAGTTAACCTAGATAGTCAAAGTGCCCGCTAGTTAACCTAAGTAGTACAAATGTCCAATAGGGATCCTACATAGTCCAAGTGCCCGCTAGGTAACCTAGATATTCCAAGTTCCGGTTTGCTAACCTAGATAGTCCAAGTGCCCGCTAGGTAACCTACATAGTCCAAGTGCCCATTCGTTAACCTAGATAGTCCAAGTGCCCGCTAGGTAACCTATACTGTCCAAGTGCCCGCTAGGTTACTTACATAGTCCAAGTGCACGTTCGTTAACTTAGATAGTCCAAGTCGCGGTAGGTAACCAACATAGTCCAAGGGCCGCTAGGTAACCTATATAGTCCAAGTGCCCACTAGTTAACCTATAGTCCAAGTGCCCTCTAGGTAACCTACATATTCCAAGTTCCCGCTAGGTAACCTATAGTCCAAGTGCCCATTACCTAACCTAGATAGTCCAAGTGCCCGTTAGGTTACCTATATTGTCCAAGTGCCCGCTAGTTAACCTACATAGTCCAAGGTCCGCTAGTTAACCTAGATATTCCAAGTGCCCGCTAGTTAACCTACATAGTCCAAGGGCCCTCTAGTTAACCTAGATAGTCCATGTGACCGCTAGAAGACGTACATAGTCCAAGTGCCCGCTAGGTAACCTAGATAGTCTAAGGGCCCGCTAGTTAACCTACATAGTCCAACTGCCCGATAGGGAACCTACATAGTCCAAGTGCCCGCTAAGGGACGAACATAGTCCAAGTGCCCGCTAGGGAACCTGCATAGTCCAAGTGCCCGCTAGGTAACCTAGATAGTCCAAGTGCCCGCTAGTTAACCTACATAGTCCAAGTGCCCGATGAGGAACCTACATAGTCCAAGTGTCCGAAAGGGAACCTACGTATTCCAAGTGCCCATTAGGGCACCTAGATAGTCCAAGTGCCCATAGGGAACCTATATCGTCCAAGTGCCCTCTAGGGAACCTACATAGTCAAAGTGCCCGCTAGGGAACCTGCATTGCACAAGTGCCCTCTAGTTAACCTAGATAGTCCAAGTGCCCGCTAGGTAACCTAGATAGTCCAAGGGCCCGCTAGTTAACCTACATAGTCCAAGTGCCCGATAGGGAACCTACATAGTCCAAGTGACCAATGAGGAACCTACATAGTCCAAGTGCCCGATAGGGAATCTTCATATTCCAAGTGCCCGTTAGGGAACCCAGATATTCCAAGTGCCCGCTAGGTAACCTCCATAGTCCAAGTGCCCGCTAGGTAACCTCCATAGTCCAAGTGCCTGTTCGTTAACCTAGATAGTCCAAGTTCCTGTTAGGTAACCTACATAGTCCAAGTTCCCGTTCGTTAACCTAGATAGTTCAAGTGCCCGCTAGGTAACCTAGACAGTCCAAGTGCCTGCTAGGTAACCTACTTAGTCCAAGTGCCTGTTTGCTAACCTAGATCGTCGAAGGGCCCGCCAGTTAACCTACATAGTCCAAGGGCCCGCTAGTTAACCTATATAGTCCAAGTGCCCGCTAGTCAACCTACATTGTCCAAGTCCCTGATGGGGAACCTACATAGTCCAAGTATCCGCTAGGTAACCTACATAGTCCAAATGCCCGCTAGTAACGTACATAGTCCAAGTGCCCGTTAGGTAACCTAGATAGTCCAAATGCCCGCTAGGGAACACACATAGCCCAAGTGCCCGCTAGGGAACCTGCATTGTACAAATGCCCTCTAGTTAACCTAGATAGTCCAAGTGCCCGCTAGGTAACCTAGATAGTCCAAGGGCCCGCTAGTTAACCTACATAGTCCAAGTGCCCAATGAGGAACCTACATAGTCCAAGTGCCCGATAGGGAATCTTCATATTCCAAGTGCCCGTTAGGGAACACAGATTGTCCAAGTGCCCATAGGGAACCTATATAGTCCAAGTTCCCTCTAGGGAAGCTACATATTCATAGTGCCCGCTAGGGAACCTGCATTGTCCAATTGCCCGCTAGTTAACCTAGATCGTCCAAGGGTCCGCTAGTAAACCTACATAGTCCAAGTTCCCGTTAGGTAACCTAGATAGGCCAAGTGCCCGCTAGTTAACCTACATAGTACAATGGCCCGCTAGTTGACCTAGATAGTCCAAGTGCCCGCTAGTTAACCTAGATAGTCAAAGTGCCCGCTAGTTAAACTAAGTAGTACAAATGTCCGATAGGGATCCTACATAGTCCAAGTGTCCGCTAGGTAACCTAGATATTCCAAGTTCCGGTTTGCTAACCTGGATAGTCCAAGTGCCCGCTAGGTAACCTACGTAGTACAAGTGCCCATTGTTAACCTAGATAGTCCAAGTGCCTGCTAGGTAACCGATACTGTCCAAGTGCCCGCTAGGTTACTTACATAGTCCAAGTGCACTTTCGTTAACTTAGATAGTCCAAGTCGCGGTAGGTAACCAACATAGTCCAAGGGCCGCTAGGTAACCTATATAGTCCAAGTGCCCGCTAGTTAGCCTATAGTCCAAGTGCCCTCTAGGTAACCTACATATTCCAAGTTTCCGCTAGGTAACCTAGATAGTCCAAGTGCCCGTTACCTAACCTAGATAGTCCAAGTGCCCGTTAGGTTACCTACATAGTCCACGTGCCGGTTCGTTAACCTAGATAGTCCAAGTGCCCGCTAATTAACCTACATTGTCCAAGTGCCCGCTAAATAACCTACATAGTCCAAGTGCCCGTTAGGTAACCTAGACAGTCCAAGTGCCCGCTAGGTAACCTCCATAGTCCAAGTGCCCGCTAATTAACCTATGTAGTCCAAGTGCCCGCTAGGGAACCTGCATCGTCCAAGTGCCCGCTAGTTAATCTAGATAGTCCAAGTGCCCGCTAGTTAACCTACATAGTCCAAGGGCCCTCTATTTAACCTAGATAGTCCAAGTGCCCGCTAGGGGACGTACATAGTCCAAGTGCCCGCTAGGTAACCTAGATAGTCTAAGGGCCCGCTAGTTAACCTACATAGTCCAACTGCCCGATAGGGAACCTACATAGTCCAAGATCCCGCTAAGGGACGAACATAGTCCAAGTGCCCGCTAGGGAACCTACATAGTCCAAGTGCCCGCTAGGTAACCTAGATCGTCCAAGTGCCCGCTAGTTAACCTACATAGTCCAAGTGCCCGCTGAGGAACCTACATAGTCCAAGTGTCCGAAAGGGAACCTACGTATTCCAAGTGCCCATTAGGGCACCTAGATAGTCCAAGTGCCCATAGGGAACCTATATCGTCCAAGTGCCCTCTAGGGAACTTACATAGTCAAAGTGCCAGCTAGGGAACCTGCATTGTACAAGTGCCCTCTAGTTAACCTAGATAGTCCAAGTGCCCGCTAGGTAACCTAGATAGTCGAAGGGCCCGCTAGTTAACCTACATAGTCCAAGTGCCCGATAGGGAACCTACATAGTCCAAGTGCCCAATGAGGAACCTACATAGTCCAAGTGCCCGATAGGGAATCTTCATATTCCAAGTGCCCGTTAGGGAACCCAGATTGTCCAAGTGCCCATAGGGAACCTATATAGTCCAAGTTCCCTCTAGGGAAGCTACATATTCATAGTGCCCGCTAGGGAACCTGCATTGTCCAAGTGCCCGCTAGTTAACCTAGATCGTCCAAGTGTCCGCTAGTAAACCTACATAGTCCAAGTTCCCGTTAGGTAACCTAGATAGGCCAAGTGCCCGCTAGTTAACCTACATAGTACAATGGCTCGCTAGTTGACTTAGTAGTCCAAGTGCCCGCTAGTTAACCTAGATAGTCAAAGTGCCCGCTAGTTAACCTAAGTAGTACAAATGTCCAATAGGGATCCTACATAATCCAAGTGCCCGATAGGTAACCTAGATATTCCAAGTTCCGGTTTGCCAACCTAGATAGTCCAAGTGCCCGCTAGGTAACCTATACTGTCCAAGTGCCCGCTAGGTTACTTACATAGTCCAAGTGCACGTTCGTTAACTTAGATAGTCCAAGTCGCGGTAGGTAACCAACATAGTCTAAGGGCCGCTAGGTAACCTATATAGTCCAAGTGCCCGCTAGTTAACCAATAGTCCAAGTGTCCTCTAGGTAACTTAAACAGTCCAAGTGCCCGCTAGGTTACCTGCATAGTCCAAGTGCCCGTTAGGTAACCTAGATAGTCCAAGTGCCCGCTAGGTAACCTCCATAGTCCAAGTGCC
This sequence comes from Tenrec ecaudatus, assembly GCF_050624435.1. Classification (NCBI taxonomy): domain Eukaryota; kingdom Metazoa; phylum Chordata; class Mammalia; order Afrosoricida; family Tenrecidae; genus Tenrec; species Tenrec ecaudatus. Next base: position 21,901 of record NW_027458577.1, on the reverse strand, counting down.
CGCTAGGTAACATCCATAGTCCAAGTGCCCGTTCGTTAACCTAGATAGTCCAAGTTCCTGTTAGCTAACCTACATAGTCCAAGTGCCCGTTCGTTAACCTAGATAGTTCAAGTGCCTGCTAGGTATCCTACATAGTCTAAGTGCCCGTTTGCTAACCTAGATCGTCAAAGGGCCCGCTAGTTAACCTACATAGTCCAAGGGCCCTCTAGTTAACCTAGATAGTCCAAGTGCCCGCTAGTTAACCTACATTGTCCATGTCCCTGATGGGGAACCTACATAGTCCAAGTATCCGCTAGGTAACCTACATAGTCCAAATGCCCACTAGTAAAGTACGTAGTCCAAATGCCCGTTAGGTAACCTAGATAGTCCAAATGCCCGCTAGGGAACCTACATAGCCCAAGTGCCCGCTAGGTAACCTACATAGTCCAAATGCCCGCTAGAAACCTACATAGTCCAAGTGCAAGAAGGGAACCTACATAATCCAAGTGCCCACTAGGGAACCTACATAGTCCAAATGCCCGTTAGGTAACCTAGATAGTCCAAATGCCCGCTAGGGTACCCACATAGTCTAAGTGCCCGCGAGGTAACCTACATTGTCCAAGTGCCCATTCATTAACCTAGATTTTCCAAGTGCCCTCTAGGTAACCTAGACTGTCCAAGTGCCCGCTTGGTTACCTACATAGTCCACGTGACCGTTCGTTTACCTAGATAGTACAAGAGCCCGCTAGTTAACCTACATAGTCCAAGGGCCCGCTAGTTAACCTAGATAGTCCAAGTGCCCGATAGTTAACCTACATTGTCCAAGTCCCTGATGGGGAACCTACATAGTCCAAGTATCCGCTAGGTAACCTACATAGTCCAACTGCCCCCAAGTAACGTACATAGTCCAAGTGCCCGTTAGGTAACCTAGATAGTCCAAATGCCCGTTAGGGAACCCACATAGTCCAAGTGCCCGTTAGAGAACTTACATAGTCAAAGCCCTGCTAGGGAACCTACATAGTCCAAGTGCCCGCTAGGTAACCTAGATAGTCCAAGTACCCGTTAGCTAACCTAGATAGTCCAAGTGCCCGCTAGGTAACCTACATAGTCCAAGTGCCCGCTAGGTAACCTCCATAATCCAAGTGCCCGTTCATTAACCTAGACAGTCCAAGTTCCTGTTAGCTAACCTACATAGTCCAAGGGCCCGTTCGTTAACCTAGATTGTTCAAGTGCCCGCTAGGTAACCTAGACAGTCCAAGTGCCTGCTAGGTAACCTACATAGTCCAAGTGCCCGCTAGGGACCTACATAGTCCAAGTTCCCGTTAGTTAACCTAGATAGTCAAAGTGCCTGCTAGGTAACCTAGATAGTCCAAATGCCCGCTAGGATACCCACATAGTCCAACTGCCCGATAGGGAACCAACATAGTCCAAGTGCCCGCTAAGGGACCTACATAGTCCAAGTGCCCGTTAGGGAACCTGCATAGGCCAAGTGCCCTCTAGGGAACCTGCATCGTCCAAGTGCCCGCCAGTTAACATAGATAGTCTAAGTTCCCGCTAGTTAACCTAGATAGTCCAAGTGCCCGCTAGTTAACATAGATCGTCCAAGTGCCCGCTAGTTAACCTACATAGTCCAAGGTCCGTTAGTTAACCTAGATAATCCAAGTGCCCTCTAGTTAACCTACATAGTCCAAGGGCCCTCTAGTTAACCTCGATAGTCCAAGTGCCCGCTAGGGGACGTACATAGTCCAAGTGCCCGCTGGGCAACCTAGATAGTCCAAGTGCCCGCTAGATAACCTACATAGTCCAAGTGCCCGCTGAGGAACCTACATAGTCCAAGTGTCCGAAAGGGAACCTACGTATTCCAAGTGCCCGTTAGGGCACCTAGATAGTCCAAGTAACCATAGGGAACCTATATAGTCCAAGTGCCCTCTAGGGAAGCTACATAGTCAAAGTGCCCGCTAGGGAACCTGCATTGTCCAAGTGCCCGCTAGTTAACCAAGATCGTCCAAGTGTCCGCTAGTAAACCTACATAGTCCAAGTTCCCGTTAGGTAACCTAGATAGGCCAAGTGCCCGCAAGGTAACCTACATAGTCCAAGTGCCCGCTAGGTAACCTAGATATTCCAAGTTCCGGTTTACTAATCTAGATAGTCCAAGTGCCCGCTAGGTAACCTACATAGTCCAAGTGCCCATTCGTTAACCTAGATAGTCCAAGTGCCCGCTAGGTAACCTATACTGTCCAAGTGCCCGCAAGGTTACCTACATAGTCCAAGTGCACGTTCGTTAACTTAGATAGTCCAAGTCGCGCTAGGTAATCTACATAGTCCAAAGGCCCGCTAGGTAACCTATATAATCCAAGTGCCCGCTAGTTAAACTATAGTCCAAGTGCCCGCTAGGTAACCTACATATTCCAAGTTCCCGCTAGGTAACCAAGATAGTCCAAGTGCCCGTTACCTAACCTAGATATTCCAAGTGCCCGTTAGGTTACCTACATAGTCCACGTGCCGGTTCTTTAACCTACATAGTCCAAGTGCCCGCTAGGTAACCTACATAGTCCAAGTACCCGCTAATTAACCTATATAGTCCAAGTGCCCGCTAGGGAACCTGCATCATCCAAGTGCCCGCTAGTTAATCTAGATATTCCAAGTGCCCGCTAGTTAACCTACATAGTCCAAGGGCCCTCTAGTTAACCTAGATAGTCCAAGTGCCCACTAGGGGAAGTACATAGTCCAAGTGTCCGCTAGGTAACCTAGATAGTCTAAGGGCCCGCTAGTTAACCTACATAGTCCAACTGCCCGATAGGGAATCTACATAGTCCAAGCGTTCGCTAAGGGACGAACACAGTCTAAGTGCCCGCTAGGGAACCTCCATAGTCCAAATGCCCGCTAGGTAACCTCCATAGTCCAAGTGCCCACTAATTTACTTATATAGTCCAAGTGCCCGCTGAGGAAACTGCATCATTGAAGTGCCCGCTAGTTAATCTAGATAGTCCAAGTGCCCGCTAGTTAACCTAGATAGTCCAAGTGCCCGCTACTTAACCTAGATCGTCCAAGTGCCCGCTAGTTAACCTACATAGTCCAAGGTCCGCTAGTTAACCTAGATATTCCTAGTGCCCCTTAGTTAACCTACATAGTCAAAGGGCCCTCTAGTTAACCTAGATAGTCCAAGTGCCCGCTAGGGGACATACATAGTCCAAGTGCCCGCTATGTAACCTAGATAGTCTAAGGGCCCGCTAGATAACCTACATAGTACAACTGCTCGATAGGGAACCTACATAGTCCAAGTGCCCGCTAAGGGACGAACATAGTTCAAGTGCCCGCTAGGGAACCTACAAAATCCAAGTGCCCGCTAGGTAACCTAGATAGTCCAAGTGCCCGCTAGTTAACCTACATAGTCCAAGTGCCCGCTGAGGAACCTACATAGTCCAAGTGTCCGAAAGGGAACCTACGTATTCCAAGTGCCCATTAGGGCACCTAGATAGTCCAAGTGCCCATATGGAACCTATATCGTCCAAGTGCCCTCTAGGGAACCTACATAGTCAAAGTGCCCGCTAGGGAACCTGCATTGTACAAGTGCCCTCTAGTTAACCTAGATAGTCCAAGTACCCGCTAGGTAACCTAGATAGTCCAAGGGCCCGCTAGTTAACCTACAAAGTCCAAGTGCCCGATAGGGAACCTACATAGTCCAAGTGCCCAATGAGGAACCTACATAGTCCAAGTGCCCGATAGGGAATCTTCATATTCCAAGTGCCCGTTAGGGAACCCAGATAGTCCAAGTGCCCATAGGGAACCTACATAGTCCAAGTGCCCTCTAGGGAAGCTACATATTCATAGTGCCCGCTAGGGAACTTGCATTGTCCAAGTGCCCGCTAGTTAACCTAGATCGTCCAAGTGTCCTCTAGTAAACCTACATAGTCCAAGTTCCCGTTAGGTAACCTAGATAGGCCAAGTGCCCGCTAGTTAACCTACATAGTACAATGTCCCGCTAGTTGACATAGATAGTCTAAGTGCCCGCTAGTTAACCTAGATAGTCAAAGTGCCCGTTAGTTAACCTAAGTAGTACAAATGTCCAATAGGGATCCTACATAGTCCAAGTGCCCGCTAGGTAACCTAGATATTCCAAGTTCCGGTTGGCTAACCTAGATAGTCCAAGTGCCCGCTAGGTAACCTACATAGTCCAAGTGCCCATTCGTTAACCTAGATAGTCCAAGTGCCCGCTAGGTAACCTATACTGTCCAAGTGCCCGCTAGGTTACTTACATAGTCCAAGTGCACGTTCGTTAACTTAGATAGTCCAAGTCGCGGTAGGTAACCAACATAGTCCAAGGGCCGCTAGGTAACCTATATAGTCCAAGTGCCCACTAGTTAACCTATAGTCCAAGTGCCCTCTAGGTAACCTACATATTCCAAGTTCCCGCTAGGTAACCTATAGTCCAAGTGCCCATTACCTAACCTAGATAGTCCAAGTGCCCGTTAGGTTACCTATATTGTCCAAGTGCCCGCTAGTTAACCTACATAGTCCAAGGTCCGCTAGTTAACCTAGATATTCCAAGTGCCCGCTAGTTAACCTACATAGTCCAAGGGCCCTCTAGTTAACCTAGATAGTCCATGTGACCGCTAGAAGACGTACATAGTCCAAGTGCCCGCTAGGTAACCTAGATAGTCTAAGGACCCGCTAGTTAACCTACATAGTCCAACTGCCCGATAGGGAACCTACATAGTCCAAGTGCCCGCTAAGGGACGAACATAGTCCAAGTGCCCGCTAGGGAACCTGCATAGTCCAAGTGCCCGCTAGGTAACCTAGATAGTCCAAGTGCCCGCTAGTTAACCTACATAGTCCAAGTGCCCGATGAGGAACCTACATAGTCCAAGTGTCCGAAAGGGAACCTACGTATTCCAAGTGCCCATTAGGGCACCTAGATAGTCCAAGTGCCCATAGGGAACCTATATCGTCCAAGTGCCCTCTAGGGAACCTACATAGTCAAAGTGCCCGCTAGGGAACCTGCATTGCACAAGTGCCCTCTAGTTAACCTAGATAGTCCAAGTGCCCGCTAGGTAACCTAGATAGTCCAAGGGCCCGCTAGTTAACCTACATAGTCCAAGTGCCCGATAGGGAACCTACATAGTCCAAGTGACCAATGAGGAACCTACATAGTCCAAGTGCCCGATAGGGAATCTTCATATTCCAAGTGCCCGTTAGGGAACCCAGATATTCCAAGTGCCCGCTAGGTAACCTCCATAGTCCAAGTGCCCGCTAGGTAACCTCCATAGTCCAAGTGCCTGTTCGTTAACCTAGATAGTCCAAGTTCCTGTTAGGTAACCTACATAGTCCAAGTTCCCGTTCGTTAACCTAGATAGTTCAAGTGCCCGCTAGGTAACCTAGACAGTCCAAGTGCCTGCTAGGTAACCTACTTAGTCCAAGTGCCCGTTTGCTAACCTAGATCGTCAAAGGGCCCGCTAGTTAACCTACATAGTCCAAGGGCCCGCTAGTTAACCTATATAGTCCAAGTGCCCGCTAGTCAACCTACATTGTCCAAGTCCCTGATGGGGAACCTACATAGTCCATGTATCCGCTAGGTAACCTACATAGTCCAAATGCCCGCTAGTAACGTACATAGTCCAAGTGCCCGTTAGGTAACCTAGATAGTCCAAATGCCCGCTAGGGAACACACATAGCCCAAGTGCCCGCTAGGGAACCTGCATTGTACAAATGCCCTCTAGTTAACCTAGATAGTCCAAGTGCCCGCTAGGTAACCTAGATAGTCCAAGGGCCCGCTAGTTAACCTACATAGTCCAAGTGCCCAATGAGGAACCTACATAGTCCAAGTACCCGATAGGGAATCTTCATATTCCAAGTCCCCGTTAGGGAACACAGATTGTCCAAGTGCCCATAGGGAACCTATATAGTCCAAGTTCCCTCTAGGGAAGCTACATATTCATAGTGCCCGCTAGGGAACCTGCATTGTCCAATTGCCCGCTAGTTAACCTAGATCGTCCAAGGGTCCGCTAGTAAACCTACATAGTCCAAGTTCCCGTTAGGTAACCTAGATAGGCCAAGTGCCCGCTAGTTAACCTACATAGTACAATGGCCCGCTAGTTGACCTAGATAGTCCAAGTGCCCGCTAGTTAACCTAGATAGTCAAAGTGCCCGCTAGTTAAACTAAGTAGTACAAATGTCCGATAGGGATCCTACATAGTCCAAGTGTCCGCTAGGTAACCTAGATATTCCAAGTTCCGGTTTGCTAACCTAGATAGTCCAAGTGCCCGCTAGGTAACCTACGTAGTACAAGTGCCCATTGTTAACCTAGATAGTCCAAGTGCCTGCTAGGTAACCTATACTGTCCAAGTGCCCGCTAGGTTACTTACATAGTCCAAGTGCACTTTCGTTAACTTAGATAGTCCAAGTCGCGGTAGGTAACCAACATAGTCCAAGGGCCGCTAGGTAACCTATATAGTCCAAGTGCCCGCTAGTTAGCCTATAGTCCAAGTGCCCTCTATGTAACCTACATATTCCAAGTTTCCGCTAGGTAACCTAGATAGTCCAAGTGCCCGTTACCTAACCTAGATAGTCCAAGTGCCCGTTAGGTTACCTACATAGTCCACGTGCCGGTTCGTTAACCTAGATAGTCCAAGTGCCCGCTAATTAACCTACATTGTCCAAGTGCCCGCTAAATAACCTACATAGTCCAAGTGCCCGTTAGGTAACCTAGACAGTCCAAGTGCCCGCTAGGTAACCTCCATAGTCCAAGTGCCCGCTAATTAACCTATGTAGTCCAAGTGCCCGCTAGGGAACCTGCATCGTCCAAGTGCCCGCTAGTTAATCTAGATAGTCCAAGTGCCCGCTAGTTAACCTACATAGTCCAAGGGCCCTCTATTTAACCTAGATAGTCCAAGTGCCCGCTAGGGGACGTACATACTCCAAGTGCCCGCTAGGTAACCTAGATAGTCTAAGGGCCCGCTAGTTAACCTACATAGTCCAACTGCCCGATAGGGAACCTAAAGTCCAAGATCCCGCTAAGGGACGAACATAGTCCAAGTGCCCGCTAGGGAACCTACATAGTCCAAGTGCCCGCTAGGTAACCTAGATCGTCCAAGTGCCCGCTAGTTAACCTACATAGTCCAAGTGCCCGCTGAGGAACCTACATAGTCCAAGTGTCCGAAAGGGAACCTACGTATTCCAAGTGCCCATTAGGGCACCTAGATAGTCCAAGTGCCCATAGGGAACCTATATCGTCCAAGTGCCCTCTAGGGAACTTACATAGTCAAAGTGCCAGCTAGGGAACCTGCATTGTACAAGTGCCCTCTAGTTAACCTAGATAGTCCAAGTGCCCGCTAGGTAACCTAGATAGTCGAAGGGCCCGCTAGTTAACCTACATAGTCCAAGTGCCCGATAGGGAACCTACATAGTCCAAGTGCCCAATGAGGAACCTACATAGTCCAAGTGCCCGATAGGGAATCTTCATATTCCAAGTGCCCGTTAGGGAACCCAGATTGTCCAAGTGCCCATAGGGAACCTATATAGTCCAAGTTCCCTCTAGGGAAGCTACATATTCATAGTGCCCGCTAGGGAACCTGCATTGTCCAAGTGCCCGCTAGTTAACCTAGATCGTCCAAGTGTCCGCTAGTAAACCTACATAGTCCAAGTTCCCGTTAGGTAACCTAGATAGGCCAAGTGCCCGCTAGTTAACCTACATAGTACAATGGCTCGCTAGTTGACTTAGTAGTCCAAGTGCCCGCTAGTTAACCTAGATAGTCAAAGTGCCCGCTAGTTAACCTAAGTAGTACAAATGTCCAATAGGGATCCTACATAATCCAAGTGCCCGATAGGTAACCTAGATATTCCAAGTTCCGGTTTGCCAACCTAGATAGTCCAAGTGCCCGCTAGGTAACCTATACTGTCCAAGTGCCCGCTAGGTTACTTACATAGTCCAAGTGCACGTTCGTTAACTTAGATAGTCCAAGTCGCGGTAGGTAACCAACATAGTCTAAGGGCCGCTAGGTAACCTATATAGTCCAAGTGCCCGCTAGTTAACCTATAGTCCAAGTGTCCTCTAGGTAACTTAAACAGTCCAAGTGCCCGCTAGGTTACCTGCATAGTCCAAGTGCCCGTTAGGTAACCTAGATAGTCCAAGTGCCCGCTAGGTAACCTCCATAGTCCAAGTGCCCGCTAGGTAACATCCATAGTCCAAGTGCCCGTTCGTTAACCTAGATAGTCCAAGTTCCTGTTAGCTAACCTACATAGTCCAAGTGCCCGTTCGTTAACCTAGATAGTTCAAGTGCCTGCTAGGTAACCTACATAGTCCAAGTGCCCGTTTGCTAACCTAGATCGTCAAAGGGCCCGCTAGTTAACCTACATAGTCCAAGGGCCCTCTAGTTAACCTAGATAGTCCAAGTGCCCGCTAGTTAACCTACATTGTCCATGTCCCTGATGGGGAACCTACATAGTCCAAGTATCCGCTAGGTAACCTACATAGTCCAAATGCCCACTAGTAAAGTACGTAGTCCAAATGCCCGTTAGGTAACCTAGATAGTCCAAATGCCCGCTAGGGAACCTACATAGCCCAAGTGCCCGCTAGGTAACCTACATAGTCCAAATGCCCGCTAGAAACCTACATAGTCCAAGTGCAAGAAGGGAACCTACATAATCCAAGTGCCCACTAGGGAACCTACATAGTCCAAATGCCCGTTAGGTAACCTAGATAGTCCAAATGCCCGCTAGGGTACCCACATAGTCTAAGTGCCCGCGAGGTAACCTACATTGTCCAAGTGCCCATTCATTAACCTAGATTTTCCAAGTGCCCTCTAGGTAACCTAGACTGTCCAAGTGCCCGCTTGGTTACCTACATAGTCCACGTGACCGTTCGTTTACCTAGATAGTACAAGAGCCCGCTAGTTAACCTACATAGTCCAAGGGCCCGCTAGTTAACCTAGATAGTCCAAGTGCCCGATAGTTAACCTACATTGTCCAAGTCCCTGATGGGGAACCTACATAGTCCAAGTATCCGCTAGGTAACCTACATAGTCCAAATGCCCCCAAGTAACGTACATAGTCCAAGTGCCCGTTAGGTAACCTAGATAGTCCAAATGCCCGCTAGGGAACCCACATAGTCCAAGTGCCCGTTAGAGAACTTACATAGTCAAAGCCCTGCTAGGGAACCTACATAGTCCAAGTGCCCGCTAGGTAACCTAGATAGTCCAAGTACCCGTTAGCTAACCTAGATAGTCCAAGTGCCCGCTAGTTAACCTACATAGTCCAAGGGCCCTCTAGTTAACCTAGATAGTCCAAGTGCCCGCTAGTTAACCTACATTGTCCATGTCCCTGATGGGGAACCTACATAGTCCAAGTATCCGCTAGGTAACCTACATAGTCCAAATGCCCACTAGTAAAGTACGTAGTCCAAATGCCCGTTAGGTAACCTAGATAGTCCAAATGCCCGCTAGGGAACCTACATAGCCCAAGTGCCCGCTAGGTAACCTACATAGTCCAAATGCCCGCTAGAAACCTACATAGTCCAAGTGCAAGAAGGGAACCTACATAATCCAAGTGCCCACTAGGGAACCTACATAGTCCAAATGCCCGTTAGGTAACCTAGATAGTCCAAATGCCCGCTAGGGTACCCACATAGTCTAAGTGCCCGCGAGGTAACCTACATTGTCCAAGTGCCCATTCATTAACCTAGATTTTCCAAGTGCCCTCTAGGTAACCTAGACTGTCCAAGTGCCCGCTTGGTTACCTACATAGTCCACGTGACCGTTCGTTTACCTAGATAGTACAAGAGCCCGCTAGTTAACCTACATAGTGCAAGGGCCCGCTAGTTAACCTAGATAGTCCAAGTGCCCGCTAGTTAACCTACATTGTCCAAGTCCCTGATGGGGAACCTACATAGTCCAAGTATCCGCTAGGTAACCTACATAGTCCAAATGCCCCCAAGTAACGTACATAGTCCAAGTGCCCGTTAGGTAACCTAGATAGTCCAAATGCCCGCTAGGGAACCCACATAGTCCAAGTGCCCGTTAGAGAACTTACATAGTCAAAGCCCTGCTAGGGAACCTACATAGTCCAAGTGCCCGCTAGGTAACCTAGATAGTCCAAGTACCCGTTAGCTAACCTAGATAGTCCAAGTGCCCGCTAGGTAACCTACATAGTCCAAGTGCCCGCTAGGTAACCTCCATAATCCAAGTGCCCGTTCATTAACCTAGACAGTCCAAGTTCCTGTTAGCTAACCTACATAGTCCAAGGGCCCGTTCGTTAACCTAGATTGTTCAAGTGCCCGCTAGGTAACCTAGACAGTCCAAGTGCCTGCTAGGTAACCTACATAGTCCAAGTGCCCGCTAGGGACCTACATAGTCCAAGTTCCCGTTAGTTAACCTAGATAGTCAAAGTGCCTGCTAGGTAACCTAGATAGTCCAAATGCCCGCTAGGATACCCACATAGTCCAATTGCCCGATAGGGAACCAACATAGTCCAAGTGCCCGCTAAGGGACCTACATAGTCCAAGTGCCCGTTAGGGAACCTGCATAGGCCAAGTGCCCTCTAGGGAACCTGCATCGTCCAAGTGCCCGCCAGTTAACATAGATAGTCTAAGTTCCCGCTAGGTAACCTAGATAGTCCAAGTGCCCGCTAGTTAACATAGATCGTCCAAGTGCCCGCTAGTTAACCTACATAGTCCAAGGTCCGTTAGTTAACCTAGATAATCCAAGTGCCCTCTAGTTAACCTACATAGTCCAAGGGCCCTCTAGTTAACCTCGATAGTCCAAGTGCCCGCTAGGGGACGTACATAGTCCAAGTGCCCGCTGGGCAACCTAGATAGTCCAAGTGCCCGCTAGATAACCTACATAGTCCAAGTGCCCGCTGAGGAACCTACATAGTCCAAGTGTCCGAAAGGGAACCTACGTATTCCAAGTGCCCGTTAGGGCACCTAGATAGTCCAAGTAACCATAGGGAACCTATATAGTCCAAGTGCCCTCTAGGGAAGCTACATAGTCAAAGTGCCCGCTAGGGAACCTGCATTGTCCAAGTGCCCGCTAGTTAACCAAGATCGTCCAAGTGTCCGCTAGTAAACCTACATAGTCCAAGTTCCCGTTAGGTAACCTAGATAGGCCAAGTGCCCGCAAGGTAACCTACATAGTCCAAGTGCCCGCTAGGTAACCTAGATATTCCAAGTTCCGGTTTACTAATCTAGATAGTCCAAGTGCCCGCTAGGTAACCTACATAGTCCAAGTGCCCATTCGTTAACCTAGATAGTCCAAGTGCCCGCTAGGTAACCTATACTGTCCAAGTGCCCGCAAGGTTACCTACATAGTCCAAGTGCACGTTCGTTAACTTAGATAGTCCAAGTCGCGCTAGGTAATCTACATAGTCCAAAGGCCCGCTAGGTAACCTATATAGTCCAAGTGCCCGCTAGTTAAACTATAGTCCAAGTGCCCGCTAGGTAACCTACATATTCCAAGTTCCCGCTAGGTAACCAAGATAGTCCAAGTGCCCGTTACCTAACCTAGATATTCCAAGTGCCCGTTAGGTTACCTACATAGTCCACGTGCCGGTTCTTTAACCTACATAGTCCAAGTGCCCGCTAGGTAACCTACATAGTCCAAGTACCCGCTAATTAACCTATATAGTCCAAGTGCCCGCTAGGGAACCTGCATCATCCAAGTGCCCGCTAGTTAATCTAGATATTCCAAGTGCCCGCTAGTTAACCTACATAGTCCAAGGGCCCTCTAGTTAACCTAGATAGTCCAAGTGCCCACTAGGGGAAGTACATAGTCCAAGTGTCCGCTAGGTAACCTAGATAGTCTAAGGGCCCGCTAGTTAACCTACATAGTCCAACTGCCCGATAGGGAATCTACATAGTCCAAGCGTTCGCTAAGGGACGAACACAGTCCAAGTGCCCGCTAGGGAACCTACATAGTCCAAATGCCCGCTAGGTAACCTAGATAGTCCAAGTGCCCGCTAGTTAACCTACATAGTCCAAGTGCCCGCTGAGGAACCTACATAGTCCATGTGTCCGAAAGGGAACCTATGTATTCCAAATGCCCATTAGGGCACCCAGATAGTCCAAGTGCCCATAGGGAACCTATATAGTCCAAGTGCCCTCTAGGGAACTTACATAGTCAAAGTGCCCGCTAGGGAACCTGCATTTTACAAGTGCCCTCTAGTTAACCTAGATAGTCCAAGTGCCCGCTAGGTAACCTAGATAGCCCAAGGGCCTGCTATTTAACCTACATAGTCCAACGGCCCTCTAGTTAACCTAGATAGTCCAAGTGCCCGCTGGAGGACGTACATAGTCCAAGTGCCCGCTAGGTAACCTAGATAGTCTACGGGCCCGCTAGTTAACCTACATAGTCCAACTGCCCGATAGGGAATCTACATAGTCCAAGTGCCCGCTAAGGGACGAACATAGTCCAAGTGCCCGCTAGGGAACCTGCATAGTCCAAGTGCCCGATAGGTAACCTAGATAGTCCAAGTGCCCGCTAGTAAACCTACATAGTCCAAGTGCCCACTGAGGAACCTCCATAGTCCAAGTGTCCGAAAGGGAACCTACGTATTACAAGTGCCCATTTGGGCACCTAGATACTCCAAGTGCCCATAGGGAACCTATATAGTCCAAGTGCCCTCTAGGGAACCTACATAGTCAAAGTGCCCGCTAGGGAACCTGCATTGTACAAGTGCCCGCTAGTTAACCTAGATAGTCAAAGTGCCCGCTAGTTAACCTAAGTAGTACAAATGTCCAATAGGGATCCTACATAGTCCAAGTGCCCGCTAGGTAACCTAGATATTCCAAGTTCCAGTTTGCTAACCTAGATAGTCCAAGTGCCCGCTAGGTAACCTACATAGTCCAAGTGCCCATTTGTTAACCTAGATAGTCCAAGTGCCCGCTAGGTAACCTATACTGTCCAAGTGCCCGCTAGGTTACTTACATAGTCCAAGTGCACGTTCGTTAACTTAGATAGTCCAAGTCGCGGTAGGTAACCAACATAGTCCAAGGGCCGCTAGGTAACCTATATAGTCCAAGTGCCCGCTAGTTAACCTATAGTCCAAGTGCCCTCTAGGTAACCTACATATTCCAAGTTCCCGCTAGGTAACCTGTAGTCCAAGTGCCCGTTACCTAACCTAGATAGTCCAAGTGCCCGTTAGGTTACCTATATTGTCCAAGTGCCCGCTAGTTAACCTACATAGTCCAAGGTCCGCTAGTTAACCTAGATATTCCAAGTGCCCGCTAGTTAACCTACATAGTCCAAGGGCCCTCTAGTTAACCTAGATAGTCCAAGTGACCGCTAGAAGACGTACATAGTCCAAGTGCCCGCTAGGTAACCTAGATAGTCTAAGGGCCCGCTAGTTAACCTACATAGTCCAACTGCCCGATAGGGAACCTACATAGTCCAAGTGCCCGCTAAGGGACGAACATAGTCCAAGTGCCCGCTAGGTAACCTACATAGTCCAAGGGTCACTAGGTAACCTATAGTCCACGTGCCCTCTAGGTAACCTACATATTCCAAGTTCCCGCTAGGTAACCTAGATAGTCAAAGTGCCCGTTACCTAACCTAGATAGTCCAAGTGCCCGTGAGGTTACCTACATAGTCCACGTGCCCGTTCGTTAACCTAGATAGTACAATTGCCAGCTAGGTAACCTACATAGTCCAAGAGCCGGCAGGTAACTTAGACAGTTCAAGTGCCCGCTAGGTTACCTGCATAGTCCAAGTGCCCGTTAGGTAACCTAGATAGTCCAAGTGCCCGCTAGGTAACCTACATAATCCAAGTGCCCGCTAGGTAACCTAGATAGTCCAAGTACCCGTTAGCTAACCTAGATAGTCCAAGTGCCCGCTAGGTAACCTCCATAGTCCAAGTGCCCGCTAGGTAACCTCCATAGTCCAAGTGCCCACTAATTTACTTATATAGTCCAAGTGCCCGCTGAGGAAACTGCATCATTCAAGTGCCCGCTAGTTAATCTAGATAGTCCAAGTGCCCGCTAGTTAACCTAGATAGTCCAAGTGCCCGCTACTTAACCTAGATCGTCCAAGTGCCCGCTAGTTAACCTACATAGTCCAAGGTCCGCTAGTTAACCTAGATATTCCAAGTGCCCCTTAGTTAACCTACATAGTCAAAGGGCCCTCTAGTTAACCTAGATAGTCCAAGTGCCCGCTAGGGGACATACATAGTCCAAGTGCCCGCTATGTAACCTAGATAGTCTAAGGGCCCGCTAGATAACCTACATAGTACAACTGCTCGATAGGGAACCTACATAGTCCAAGTGCCCGCTAAGGGACGAACATAGTTCAAGTGCCCGCTAGGGAACCTACAAAATCCAAGTGCCCGCTAGGTAACCTAGATAGTCCAAGTGCCCGCTAGTTAACCTACATAGTCCAAGTGCCCGCTGAGGAACCTACATAGTCCAAGTGTCCGAAAGGGAACCTACGTATTCCAAGTGCCCATTAGGGCACCTAGATAGTCCAAGTGCCCATAGGGAACCTATATCGTCCAAGTGCCCTCTAGGGAACCTACATAGTCAAAGTGCCCGCTAGGGAACCTGCATTGTACAAGTGCCCTCTAGTTAACCTAGATAGTCCAAGTACCCGCTAGGTAACCTAGATAGTCCAAGGGCCCGCTAGTTAACCTACAAAGTCCAAGTGCCCGATAGGGAACCTACATAGTCCAAGTGCCCAATGAGGAACCTACATAGTCCAAGTGCCCGATAGGGAATCTTCATATTCCAAGTGCCCGTTAGGGAACCCAGATAGTCCAAGTGCCCATAGGGAACCTACATAGTCCAAGTGCCCTCTAGGGAAGCTACATATTCATAGTGCCCGCTAGGGAACTTGCATTGTCCAAGTGCCCGCTAGTTAACCTAGATCGTCCAAGTGTCCGCTAGTAAACCTACATAGTCCAAGTTCCCGTTAGGTAACCTAGATAGGCCAAGTGCCCGCTAGTTAACCTACATAGTACAATGGCCCGCTAGTTGACATAGATAGTCTAAGTGCCCGCTAGTTAACCTAGATAGTCAAAGTGCCCGCTAGTTAACCTAAGTAGTACAAATGTCCAATAGGGATCCTACATAGTCCAAGTGCCCGCTAGGTAACCTAGATATTCCAAGTTCCGGTTTGCTAACCTAGATAGTCCAAGTGCCCGCTAGGTAACCTACATAGTCCAAATGCCCGCTAGAAACCTACATAGTCCAAGTGCAAGAAGGGAACCTACATAATCCAAGTGCCCACTAGGGAACCTACATAGTCCAAATGCCCGTTAGGTAACCTAGATAGTCCAAATGCCCGCTAGGGTACCCACATAGTCTAAGTGCCCGCGAGGTAACCTACATTGTCCAAGTGCCCATTCATTAACCTAGATTTTCCAAGTGCCCTCTAGGTAACCTAGACTGTCCAAGTGCCCGCTTGGTTACCTACATAGTCCACGTGACCGTTCGTTTACCTAGATAGTACAAGAGCCCGCTAGTTAACCTACATAGTGCAAGGGCCCGCTAGTTAACCTAGATAGTCCAAGTGCCCGCTAGTTAACCTACATTGTCCAAGTCCCTGATGGGGAACCTACATAGTCCAAGTATCCGCTAGGTAACCTACATAGTCCAAATGCCCCCAAGTAACGTACATAGTCCAAGTGCCCGTTAGGTAACCTAGATAGTCCAAATGCCCGCTAGGGAACCCACATAGTCCAAGTGCCCGTTAGAGAACTTACATAGTCAAAGCCCTGCTAGGGAACCTACATAGTCCAAGTGCCCGCTAGGTAACCTAGATAGTCCAAGTACCCGTTAGCTAACCTAGATAGTCCAAGTGCCCGCTAGGTAACCTACATAGTCCAAGTGCCCGCTAGGTAACCTCCATAATCCAAGTGCCCGTTCATTAACCTAGACAGTCCAAGTTCCTGTTAGCTAACCTACATAGTCCAAGGGCCCGTTCGTTAACCTAGATTGTTCAAGTGCCCGCTAGGTAACCTAGACAGTCCAAGTGCCTGCTAGGTAACCTACATAGTCCAAGTGCCCGCTAGGGACCTACATAGTCCAAGTTCCCGTTAGTTAACCTAGATAGTCAAAGTGCCTGCTAGGTAACCTAGATAGTCCAAATGCCCGCTAGGATACCCACATAGTCCAACTGCCCGATAGGGAACCAACATAGTCCAAGTGCCCGCTAAGGGACCTACATAGTCCAAGTGCCCGTTAGGGAACCTGCATAGGCCAAGTGCCCTCTAGGGAACCTGCATCGTCCAAGTGCCCGCCAGTTAACATAGATAGTCTAAGTTCCCGCTAGTTAACCTAGATAGTCCAAGTGCCCGCTAGTTAACATAGATCGTCCAAGTGCCCGCTAGTTAACCTACATAGTCCAAGGTCCGTTAGTTAACCTAGATAATCCAAGTGCCCTCTAGTTAACCTACATAGTCCAAGGGCCCTCTAGTTAACCTCGATAGTCCAAGTGCCCGCTAGGGGACGTACATAGTCCAAGTGCCCGCTGGGCAACCTAGATAGTCCAAGTGCCCGCTAGATAACCTACATAGTCCAAGTGCCCGCTGAGGAACCTACATAGTCCAAGTGTCCGAAAGGGAACCTACGTATTCCAAGTGCCCGTTAGGGCACCTAGATAGTCCAAGTAACCATAGGGAACCTATATAGTCCAAGTGCCCTCTAGGGAAGCTACATAGTCAAAGTGCCCGCTAGGGAACCTGCATTGTCCAAGTGCCCGCTAGTTAACCAAGATCGTCCAAGTGTCCGCTAGTAAACCTACATAGTCCAAGGTCCGCTAGTTAACCTAGATATTCCAAGTGCCCGCTAGTTAACCTACATAGTCCAAGGGCCCTCTAGTTAACCTAGATAGTCCATGTGACCGCTAGAAGACGTACATAGTCCAAGTGCCCGCTAGGTAACCTAGATAGTCTAAGGACCCGCTAGTTAACCTACATAGTCCAACTGCCCGATAGGGAACCTACATAGTCCAAGTGCCCGCTAAGGGACGAACATAGTCCAAGTGCCCGCTAGGGAACCTGCATAGTCCAAGTGCCCGCTAGGTAACCTAGATAGTCCAAGTGCCCGCTAGTTAACCTACATAGTCCAAGTGCCCGATGAGGAACCTACATAGTCCAAGTGTCCGAAAGGGAACCTACGTATTCCAAGTGCCCATTAGGGCACCTAGATAGTCCAAGTGCCCATAGGGAACCTATATCGTCCAAGTGCCCTCTAGGGAACCTACATAGTCAAAGTGCCCGCTAGGGAACCTGCATTGCACAAGTGCCCTCTAGTTAACCTAGATAGTCCAAGTGCCCGCTAGGTAACCTAGATAGTCCAAGGGCCCGCTAGTTAACCTACATAGTCCAAGTGCCCGATAGGGAACCTACATAGTCCAAGTGACCAATGAGGAACCTACATAGTCCAAGTGCCCGATAGGGAATCTTCATATTCCAAGTGCCCGTTAGGGAACCCAGATATTCCAAGTGCCCGCTAGGTAACCTCCATAGTCCAAGTGCCCGCTAGGTAACCTCCATAGTCCAAGTGCCTGTTCGTTAACCTAGATAGTCCAAGTTCCTGTTAGGTAACCTACATAGTCCAAGTTCCCGTTCGTTAACCTAGATAGTTCAAGTGCCCGCTAGGTAACCTAGACAGTCCAAGTGCCTGCTAGGTAACCTACTTAGTCCAAGTGCCCGTTTGCTAACCTAGATCGTCAAAGGGCCCGCTAGTTAACCTACATAGTCCAAGGGCCCGCTAGTTAACCTATATAGTCCAAGTGCCCGCTAGTCAACCTACATTGTCCAAGTCCCTGATGGGGAACCTACATAGTCCATGTATCCGCTAGGTAACCTACATAGTCCAAATGCCCGCTAGTAACGTACATAGTCCAAGTGCCCGTTAGGTAACCTAGATAGTCCAAATGCCCGCTAGGGAACACACATAGCCCAAGTGCCCGCTAGGGAACCTGCATTGTACAAATGCCCTCTAGTTAACCTAGATAGTCCAAGTGCCCGCTAGGTAACCTAGATAGTCCAAGGGCCCGCTAGTTAACCTACATAGTCCAAGTGCCCAATGAGGAACCTACATAGTCCAAGTGCCCGATAGGGAATCTTCATATTCCAAGTCCCCGTTAGGGAACACAGATTGTCCAAGTGCCCATAGGGAACCTATATAGTCCAAGTTCCCTCTAGGGAAGCTACATATTCATAGTGCCCGCTAGGGAACCTGCATTGTCCAATTGCCCGCTAGTTAACCTAGATCGTCCAAGGGTCCGCTAGTAAACCTACATAGTCCAAGTTCCCGTTAGGTAACCTAGATAGGCCAAGTGCCCGCTAGTTAACCTACATAGTACAATGGCCCGCTAGTTGACCTAGATAGTCCAAGTGCCCGCTAGTTAACCTAGATAGTCAAAGTGCCCGCTAGTTAAACTAAGTAGTACAAATGTCCGATAGGGATCCTACATAGTCCAAGTGTCCGCTAGGTAACCTAGATATTCCAAGTTCCGGTTTGCTAACCTAGATAGTCCAAGTGCCCGCTAGGTAACCTACGTAGTACAAGTGCCCATTGTTAACCTAGATAGTCCAAGTGCCTGCTAGGTAACCTATACTGTCCAAGTGCCCGCTAGGTTACTTACATAGTCCAAGTGCACTTTCGTTAACTTAGATAGTCCAAGTCGCGGTAGGTAACCAACATAGTCCAAGGGCCGCTAGGTAACCTATATAGTCCAAGTGCCCGCTAGTTAGCCTATAGTCCAAGTGCCCTCTATGTAACCTACATATTCCAAGTTTCCGCTAGGTAACCTAGATAGTCCAAGTGCCCGTTACCTAACCTAGATAGTCCAAGTGCCCGTTAGGTTACCTACATAGTCCACGTGCCGGTTCGTTAACCTAGATAGTCCAAGTGCCCGCTAATTAACCTACATTGTCCAAGTGCCCGCTAAATAACCTACATAGTCCAAGTGCCCGTTAGGTAACCTAGACAGTCCAAGTGCCCGCTAGGTAACCTCCATAGTCCAAGTGCCCGCTAATTAACCTATGTAGTCCAAGTGCCCGCTAGGGAACCTGCATCGTCCAAGTGCCCGCTAGTTAATCTAGATAGTCCAAGTGCCCGCTAGTTAACCTACGTAGTCCAAGGGCCCTCTATTTAACCTAGATAGTCCAAGTGCCCGCTAGGGGACGTACATAGTCCAAGTGCCCGCTAGGTAACCTAGATAGTCTAAGGGCCCGCTAGTTAACCTACATAGTCCAACTGCCCGATAGGGAACCTACATAGTCCAAGATCCCGCTAAGGGACGAACATAGTCCAAGTGCCCGCTAGGGAACCTACATAGTCCAAGTGCCCGCTAGGTAACCTAGATCGTCCAAGTGCCCGCTAGTTAACCTACATAGTCCAAGTGCCCGCTGAGGAACCTACATAGTCCAAGTGTCCGAAAGGGAACCTACGTATTCCAAGTGCCCATTAGGGCACCTAGATAGTCCAAGTGCCCATAGGGAACCTATATCGTCCAAGTGCCCTCTAGGGAACTTACATAGTCAAAGTGCCAGCTAGGGAACCTGCATTGTACAAGTGCCCTCTAGTTAACCTAGATAGTCCAAGTGCCCGCTAGGTAACCTAGATAGTCGAAGGGCCCGCTAGTTAACCTACATAGTCCAAGTGCCCGATAGGGAACCTACATAGTCCAAGTGCCCAATGAGGAACCTACATAGTCCAAGTGCCCGATAGGGAATCTTCATATTCCAAGTGCCCGTTAGGGAACCCAGATTGTCCAAGTGCCCATAGGGAACCTATATAGTCCAAGTTCCCTCTAGGGAAGCTACATATTCATAGTGCCCGCTAGGGAACCTGCATTGTCCAAGTGCCCGCTAGTTAACCTAGATCGTCCAAGTGTCCGCTAGTAAACCTACATAGTCCAAGTTCCCGTTAGGTAACCTAGATAGGCCAAGTGCCCGCTAGTTAACCTACATAGTACAATGGCTCGCTAGTTGACTTAGTAGTCCAAGTGCCCGCTAGTTAACCTAGATAGTCAAAGTGCCCGCTAGTTAACCTAAGTAGTACAAATGTCCAATAGGGATCCTACATAATCCAAGTGCCCGATAGGTAACCTAGATATTCCAAGTTCCGGTTTGCCAACCTAGATAGTCCAAGTGCCCGCTAGGTAACCTATACTGTCCAAGTGCCCGCTAGGTTACTTACATAGTCCAAGTGCACGTTCGTTAACTTAGATAGTCCAAGTCGCGGTAGGTAACCAACATAGTCTAAGGGCCGCTAGGTAACCTATATAGTCCAAGTGCCCGCTAGTTAACCTATAGTCCAAGTGTCCTCTAGGTAACTTAAACAGTCCAAGTGCCCGCTAGGTTACCTGCATAGTCCAAGTGCCCGTTAGGTAACCTAGATAGTCCAAGTGCCCGCTAGGTAACCTCCATAGTCCAAGTGCCCGCTAGGTAACATCCATAGTCCAAGTGCCCGTTCGTTAACCTAGATAGTCCAAGTTCCTGTTAGCTAACCTACATAGTCCAAGTGCCCGTTCGTTAACCTAGATAGTTCAAGTGCCTGCTAGGTAACCTACATAGTCCAAGTGCCCGTTTGCTAACCTAGATCGTCAAAGGGCCCGCTAGTTAACCTACATAGTCCAAGGGCCCTCTAGTTAACCTAGATAGTCCAAGTGCCCGCTAGTTAACCTACATTGTCCATGTCCCTGATGGGGAACCTACATAGTCCAAGTATCCGCTAGGTAACCTACATAGTCCAAATGCCCACTAGTAAAGTACGTAGTCCAAATGCCCGTTAGGTAACCTAGATAGTCCAAATGCCCGCTAGGGAACCTACATAGCCCAAGTGCCCGCTAGGTAACCTACATAGTCCAAATGCCCGCTAGAAACCTACATAGTCCAAGTGCAAGAAGGGAACCTACATAATCCAAGTGCCCACTAGGGAACCTACATAGTCCAAATGCCCGTTAGGTAACCTAGATAGTCCAAATGCCCGCTAGGGTACCCACATAGTCTAAGTGCCCGCGAGGTAACCTACATTGTCCAAGTGCCCATTCATTAACCTAGATTTTCCAAGTGCCCTCTAGGTAACCTAGACTGTCCAAGTGCCCGCTTGGTTACCTACATAGTCCACGTGACCGTTCGTTTACCTAGATAGTACAAGAGCCCGCTAGTTAACCTACATAGTCCAAGGGCCCGCTAGTTAACCTAGATAGTCCAAGTGCCCGATAGTTAACCTACATTGTCCAAGTCCCTGATGGGGAACCTACATAGTCCAAGTATCCGCTAGGTAACCTACATAGTCCAAATGCCCCCAAGTAACGTACATAGTCCAAGTGCCCGTTAGGTAACCTAGATAGTCCA
Organism: Tenrec ecaudatus; assembly: GCF_050624435.1. NCBI lineage: Eukaryota > Metazoa > Chordata > Mammalia > Afrosoricida > Tenrecidae > Tenrec > Tenrec ecaudatus. The sequence continues at coordinate 631 of NW_027458577.1, read as the reverse complement.
AATGCCCGCTAGGGAACCCACATAGTCCAAGTGCCCGTTAGAGAACTTACATAGTCAAAGCCCTGCTAGGGAACCTACATAGTCCAAGTGCCCGCTAGGTAACCTAGATAGTCCAAGTACCCGTTAGCTAACCTAGATAGTCCAAGTGCCCGCTAGTTAACCTACATAGTCCAAGGGCCCTCTAGTTAACCTAGATAGTCCAAGTGCCCGCTAGTTAACCTACATTGTCCATGTCCCTGATGGGGAACCTACATAGTCCAAGTATCCGCTAGGTAACCTACATAGTCCAAATGCCCACTAGTAAAGTACGTAGTCCAAATGCCCGTTAGGTAACCTAGATAGTCCAAATGCCCGCTAGGGAACCTACATAGCCCAAGTGCCCGCTAGGTAACCTACATAGTCCAAATGCCCGCTAGAAACCTACATAGTCCAAGTGCAAGAAGGGAACCTACATAATCCAAGTGCCCACTAGGGAACCTACATAGTCCAAATGCCCGTTAGGTAACCTAGATAGTCCAAATGCCCGCTAGGGTACCCACATAGTCTAAGTGCCCGCGAGGTAACCTACATTGTCCAAGTGCCCATTCATTAACCTAGATTTTCCAAGTGCCCTCTAGGTAACCTAGACTGT
>NW_027458576.1:0-62500 GCF_050624435.1 Tenrec ecaudatus | reverse complement strand
CATGGGAAGGGCCAGTTCAGGGGCTCCTGGACAGATGGTGGGGTAGGATCCTTATTTAGTAGGGCCATATTGGGTGGGGTGGCAGGGAAGTGTGTGTGTGCTGTATGTGTGTGTAATCTGCATCTTTAACAAATGCCCCCCCCCACTCAAATGAGAAACACTGGCCCCAATTGTCCTCTGCCTCTCTTGTTGCTGCCTTTTTTGGGATTTTTCTGGCTTTTAGCAACCCTGGAGGCCCCTCCTATCTAGGCAGGAAAAGGAGCCAATAAATAAGTTCACACTAAGGTGCTAGAGAGTGATAACAGCTAATCCCTTCCAAGGGCAATTGCTCTCAGAAAGAAAGAAAAAAAAGAGAGAGCGAGAGCTCAGGGGGTTGGGGGGAGCAATTTAACTCCAATGAATAGTGTCTCCTGGAAGAGTCCTACACTTTGTCGCTGCAATGGGAGTCATATATGAACATGTGTGTGTGTGAAACCCCTCGCATCAGTCTCTTCTTCTGCTTTTGTGTAAATTGGACTTTAAACACATTCTCTAGGAAGTGTTTGAATGCCTCTGTTTATGGAAGCTTCTTGACAGAAGGGGGATTTTTGTCTCTTTTGTTCAGTGAGAGAGCCCCAAGGTCTGGCATTTAATAAGTAAGTAGCAAGCTGGTTGAATGAATGAGTGAATGAGTGAGTGAGGTAAAGAAGCCTTCAGCAGCCTTCCAGGTCGAGACTGGCCCCCTCTGAAGCCTGGCTCTTGTCTACAGTGAGGTACACCTCTCCTCCTTCCCATTTCATGCTTCCCCGTGGTCTGCCTGGGATTGAGCTGAAAAATGATTTTTCATGCATGTCATCCTCATTATATCATTATCCCTCACAGCAAAGCTCTCTGACCACCCTGAAGACCTGTATTTAATGTGAGGAAAGGTGATTTAATGGAGTGGAGAGCGCAGCATAAAACAGAAAACCCTTTCAGAATAGCAGAGCAGGCTGTCCCTCCAAGGGGAAAGGGACAAAAAGGGAAAAGAAAAGAAAAATGGCGAGGGAGGGGGGGGCAACTCTCACTCTCCTAATAGGTTGAAATAAGAAGTCATTTTGGTCAACTTCATCAGAAGACAAACCTGAAAGGGGCCCCTTGCCCTCCCCGCCAGCGCATAACTGACTTACCATGCATTTTACCGTGGAGCTGATTATGCGCTGAGTTGTGGCGGACAGGGAGAGTTTATTGACATATGGTCTCCCTTCACACCTTTTGTTACAGCCAGACATCAGGGACTGAGCTGCAGGATATTAAAGGATTTGGAAGCGTTATCAAGGAATGGTACATATTTATCAAAACCAGGGTGATATTACAAAGCTGGGTTGCTGCTACACCTGGGTGTGTTATGTGATTAAAAATAATGACAATGCATCCTCTTGATGGATTTTGCAACTGGGCGAATACTGAGCAGGTCTGCTGGACCACCCTTGGTCGAGAATTCACACCTAACAACCCCTTTGGTCTCAGAAGAAAATTGTGGCTGCTAGCTCACACTTGGAATCCAGGTAGGGCAATGTTTAAGCACTTCACTGTTAACCGAAAGAGCAACACTTGGAATTCACCAGCTATCCCGAGTGAGAAAGATGTGACCATGTGCTGCCACAAAGATTACAGCCTTGGAAAACTTCCGGGAGGTTCTTTCCTGGCCTACAGGTTTGCTCGAGTCAGAATTGACTTTACTTCCATGGCATTGAGCTGTTTTGAGTTTTGGATGGCTGAATTGGAGACTTCAGGATTGCAGGAAGATTTGAGAACAGCCTGAAATATGCAGGCGACCAGCCTTGCTTGCTGCAAGGGAAGAGGAGTTGAAGCACTTACTGATGAAGTTCAAAGATGATAGTCTTCAGTATGGATTACAACTCGAGGTTAAAAGAACAAGAATCCTCACCACTGAACCAATAAGCAACATGATAAACAGAGAAAAGATTTAAATGATGAAGCAGTTCATCTTACTTGGACCCATCCACAACCAACGCTCATAGAAATATCTGTAAAGAAAGCCCACTGGGAGGACAGGGTTCCCCTAGGTAGGGGTCTGTGAACCAGCAGTGAAAGGAGTGAGAGGGCGAAGTGAGAATCATACAAGCAGAGAGAGAAGTGAAGAGAACAAAGAAAGAAAGAGGAAAAAGAGAATATAGAGAGAAGGGGGGAAAACCCCAATTGTGTTCACTAATATTGGCAGTGATGGTAAAGAGGGAGGAGAGAGAAGGAGGAGACCGAGAATAAATAGATAGCTGATCCCTAATTGCTTGAATGTGTGTCCAGAGGGGCTTAGACCCTGAGCCACAATGGCAGGTTGGTGTTACTTTCAATGCCGGGACCCAGTGGTGCTGAGCAGAATTGCTCTAGTTGACAAGATCACCTTAGAGCCCCAACTGAGTTTTCCTCAGCAGCGTGTTGTAGATGTTTGTCCCAGGTGCCCTGTGTGATGTACAGCACTCCCACGGTGGGCAGGCTGGAGTTCCTCCTGCTATTTGGGTTGATTTGCCCTAAGTGGAGGATAGTGACCTGGAAGCCAGTAGGGATATATGATAGGAGAGAGTGGGAGAGAAGAGGAGAAAGAGGGAAAAGGAAGAAAGGAAAAACCCAACACAAACCTGAGCTCTTTGAGACTGACTGCAGTGGCAAATATGGGATAGTGAATAGAGAGAGAAGAAATAGAGTAGTAGGTAAGGAGGTAACTGGGACTTGATCACCTGTCCTTGAGGCTGGAGGAGTTCCAACTCTTCCTCAAGGTAGCGGGGTGGTGTACTTGTTTGATGTAGGGTTCCACAGATGCTGTGTGGGTTTACTTCAAAGACAAGATCACACCCGTGGCCAGGCGTCAGTTGAGTGCTGGAGTTCACTGGTGTACCTGCCTTGTGCTGTGTGTAGCACTGCAGCAGGGCTGAGGGCTGGAGTGTTCCACCGCCCTGTCAAGGGCCCCAGGACAGGCAGGGCCTCACCAGCTATGTGTAGAATCACTAAGAGGGAAGTTGGGCTTATTGTCCTATCTAGTCTACTGGTGCCTACTAGATCAATGGATTTTATTTTTTCTGTTATTTTATTTTATTACCCTGGCCAGCTAGAATAAAATCAAATTGAATTGTCTCCCAAAGTCTCTGGGCTGTACTTATGTGCTGTTTGAAGCTGACACTTGCTACAGCATGTCTTTGATATGCAAAAAGCCACCCAGCTCTTAGCTGAGTTCTGGCATTCCTTAGCTAGGTTTCTTCTTATGCTGATTTATGTTAAGCCCCCCAATCCCCCACTGCCCATGTGCTCCTTGGAGCTGAGCAACCAGACTTGGGTTTGAGTTTTAAACCAAAAATATATATTTGACTCTTTTGTTATTATTATGCTTGTGATGTACTCCGATTTGGGGGCTGTCAGGCTGACCCCCAGATGGGGAGATCCAGCTTATCAGGGGGGATGTTTCCTTCTCTGCCAATTGGAACTAAATTTGCTCCCTGGACTCCGACTATCTGCCTATTTTCTTCCACACCACAATCTATCTACCTGGGGTAAATACCTGTTTTTTCTTCTACTTTAAATTCTGGCTACCTGCCATTGCCGCTCCTGCATGGGGTTCTCGTGTTTGGGATTCTGTCCCCTTTAGGACTCAGCCCTGGAGAAATCGCTGCTCCCAGCAAGGGTGCAGCTGGTACCCGTGGGCTCGCCAAAGCTAGAGCACTTTAAAGCATCCTTGGTTTGCTTTGTGCGTGGAAATCACATGCAAAAAAAGGGGTTTAGGAGAGACCCTAGTGCCCTGGTTTTAATTTCAGGATTCCACCTGCCCATTTCCTTCACCTTACCTCCCAATTTTCTGGTCTGGCAGCAGGAGCTCTAGCTGAATGAGTCCTGTCGGGTCAACATTATTTTACTTCTCTCTTGGAGTTAATTACTTTCATTAAGTGCCCAGATGTCCTGAATTTTTAAGAACAACCCTGATCCCCTGCCTTTTTCTCTTTCCATTAAAGACCATTATTAAATACATAATGTCAATATATTTTTATCATTACCCTTGGTAAATCTTTTCCTGTCAAACCAAGCCAGTAGACCGTGCGTTTCCAAAATGGCAGCAGTGATGGATGTGGATACCCGAGCAGCACCACCGGTGGTGCGAGCAAGAACCGCTTCGAAGTAAAAAAGTGGAATGCAGTAGCCCTCTGGGTCTGGGATATTGTGATTGATAACTGTGCCATCTGTAGGAACCACATGATGGATCTCTTTAGAGAATGACAAGATAACCAGGCATTTGCCACGTCAGAAGAGTGTACTGTTATCTGGGAGTCTAAGCATGCTTTTTATTTCCACTGCCTCTCTCTCTGACTCAAAACATGGCAGGTGTGTCCATTGAACAACAGAGTGGGAATTCCAAAAGTATGATGTGTTAGTCTGGGTAGACTAGAGAAACACATCCAAGGAGACTCATATGTGTGTAAGAGAGAACTTTATATCAAAGAGCAATTGTACATTAAGAAAACATCCCAGCCCAGTCCAGATCAAGTTCATAAGTCCAATGTTACCCCATACGTCAATACTAGCCCATAAATTCCTCTTTAGATTCACACAGCCATGCAATGATGCTGAATAATGGGAGATCACAGGCCAGTGGCGGTAAGTCTTGTGGATCCAATAGTGGTGGAAGCATTAAGCGCTGGCATGGGCTCCACGTGCCTCCTCCAGCTCTGGGGCTCTGTCTCCTTCAGTGTAGCTCCATGTGGCTTGTCAGCAGTAAGATGAAGCAGAAAGAATGTGTCTGGCCTCCAGTGCACTATTTATTTCCTTCGGGCCTCTGAATGAGATCATCAGGCTGTGACCTGGTTGACAGTATAGACTCCATCTCTTCACAAGTTGACAGGAAGTTATGTAACTGCCACATATGGGCATTAGAAAAAATGAATTCTTCTATCAAGCTTAAATGTTTTATTATTCATTAAAAGACTTGCTAGAACCACGTCTTTGTTCCTTTGGCTTTTCAGTTTGTTGTGTTCATGCAACTGTATTATGTTCTGTGTCAAATAAAAGTCCAGTTGTGTTCTGAACAACAACAACAAAAAGAAAGCAAACCAGTGTCTCAATGTCAAAGCACCATTACCTGAACTCTTGGTATTCTCGTGTGTGTAGCAAAAGGAAAGCCACTGCTCAGACTCAAAAAAAAAAAAAAGTACTTGGTGCAATAGCTTATGGTCCTTCCAAACCTGAGAGTTTGAGTCTCATAATATCACATACTGGGAAGCTGACACATTTATTTGTATTTTGATCACTCGTTTGCTACTCTTGTTTCTTCCTGGCCTGTGTGGATATTATTTTTGTATTTCTTCTTCTTGGAGGTGGTAAGTTCCTAGGATGTTCATTTTCTTTTTAGTTGGCATTTAATACATATATCATTCCAAATTTCAATCACATTAAGTAGAATTGTACAATTGTTACCACAATCAGTTTCCAAGCATTCTTTTTCTATGGACTCCTTGACATCATCTCTTTTTTACCCCATATCTACCACTGTACTCCCTCCCCCCAAACCCCTTATCCTACATGCTCTCCCTCTAGGTTCATTGATCCTAGGTTTCAAGTACTGAAAAACAGAAATGCATATAACACAGCTTCGAGAAGGTGACCTCCATTGAATAACTCCTCTGAGATATACTCTAATATGAGCAAACAAAAACTGAAGAAAACAATATAAACTGAAAATTTTGGGAATCAGATCAGGTCCAGCCTGCATCAAAAGGGGTGGGTGTTGGGGGCGGGGAGGAGAACCTACTAACGAAGTTTTAACTGTTGAGGTCAGATTTATGCCTTTGGTTTTCTATCTCCTCTCTTCAAGCACCTTGTTTAGTGACCACTCTCCTCTCTTCCCTCAATTTTAGATAGGGGAGGTCTCTGGAGGCTTACTTCCTACGGAGTTCCACCAGTGGATATTGGATTTCCACTATCTCCCATTGCCTGCTACACACAGGATTCTCGCAATTTAGGCTCTGATGCTTATCCCACCGTCAAGTTCGGATTATATGGATTCCATCCTAGGATGTTCTTCTGAGAACATTAGAAAGGCTTGTGAAAAAAGCATGTTTTTCTGGACAGCTTACTATTCTAAGGAAAATGCTGGCTGGCAGCAACTATAAAGGAAGGAATGATGTTGTGGAGCCAGCACTGAAGGAGCAAATGGAAATTCTCACAGGCAGGCGGTGCAGCAGTGGGCTGGGCTCTCGGAGCAGGATGTTGGCAGATGGTCTGTTCCGGTGGTGGGTTTGATGAGTCCAGGGAGAAATGTATTTTCTGTCACCAGCTTTCTTTTTCCCTCCCTGACAATGCCCTTCTTCTTACACACCCTGAAGGGGTCCTTGAATTAAAGAAGTCCTGTTTGTTTCATGACAGTCTTTTTGCTCTAGCTTATTTTAATATTGCCGGTAGACTTTTCTTTCTTCCCTTTTTAATGTGCACTGTTTTATTCTTGGGGTGTTTTTTTTTAGTATGTGTCCCAGTTATGAAGCCCAGAAGGGGCAGATGTATAGAGACAACAAATGATGTAATCATTAAAGGGGATGCAGGTGTGTCGAGGGGAATTGGGAAGCAAATCATGAATATGGGAGTGGGGAGATTGCACCAGAACTGATTGTGCTGATGTGTATACAACTCTTCTTTTAAACTATGACTGAACTATGAAAGTGTGTGCTAAGTGAATTATATCTCAATAAAACTATTGTGGGGGGGAGCCAGTTGCTGTCTATTGGATTGTGAGTCATGGTGGCCCACGGGTGTCAGACTGGACTGCGGTCCACAGGATCTCCGGTGGCAGGGGTTTCTGTTTGCATAGTCACTAAACTTTTCTTCTGAAACTCCTCTGGGTGGACTCAAATCTCCAGCCTTTTGGTAAATAGCCACGCACATAAATGATTTGTACCACCAAGGGATCCCTGTCTGGATACTAGAAAAAATCGATGCTTCCCCACTCACACAAACCCACTTTAGAGCCCTTCGTAGGGAGTCAGACGTGTTCTATCACGCACCCTTTGGGCAGCGCTTTACTCGTGGTCTCTCTCTCGGAAGGTATGGTTCTCCTGTCTACTTCTCCTTGAAGGGAGCTACTGACTTGGAAACTTTTCTCTCTTGCTTGGTATTTCCTATAAGCTGTAGTCACATTTCCTTAGAATTTCCCAAGCCATTCCTTATTGATACCTGTCATCCAATCATACTTATTAACAATATCTTTTTACTTCAAAAGTCTCTTGTGGTATGATAGGTTATATCACCACCACACACACTGTCGGAAGCCCTGGATGTCACACGCACTCACTGCCATCGAGTGGATTTCAACTCATAGCGGCCCCATAAGACAGAGGAGAACGGCCCCTGTGGGTTTCCGAGAATGGAGTCGAAAGCCCCATCTTTGTCCTGTGTAGTTGTGCAAGTGTTTCTTACTGCTGTTTGCAGTCCAATTCATAACTCACCACACCAGCATAGTGCCATGCCTAATACGTTCACACATGAGAACTCGAACGTAACACCTTACTCCTATCTGCTGTGGTATCACTATTCTACCAGCAGTCAGATTTAACCAGCTTCCTGCTCTGCATAACCCCAAGGTCAATGTCCGCAGAAAACAAGTGAGGTGGCGCATGACCCTATGAAGCAAGACTTCTGTGTAGGGAGACAAAAGACACATGTGCACCGAAATATGCATCTGGTTTTGTTGCCCCATCCCTACCTCATGAAAGTCTCTTTGCCTTCTCTTCAACTGGCTCTGCTCTGAAGCCATGGCCTGTTCGATCAGGCTTCCATGCCACCCCAGTCCCCGTTTCTTTTTCCTAGCTTCCACTTTCAATTTTCATGAGAATTCAGCATCAATTTCTTCTCTGGCTGAGAGGTCCCAGCTACTCTTTGTAGATATAGAGAAGAAAGGATTTCAAAAGGAAGCAGAGAGCTGTTAAAAGCCTCTTTCTGTCCCAGACTCACCAGACATGCTCTGAATTTCAGAGGTACCTGCCTGCCTGTATCCTGGCCCCACATCCACAGATCCCACGCACCACTCTCTCTTCCTCTGTTGGTGGCTAAGATGTACTCCGAGGACATTTAGGTTTGGAAGATGATCTTCAGCTTCCAGAGCCCTAGATTGTTAGACTACTGGAGAACCTACTGTTTGCATAAAAAGTTAGGGCTTCAGGTTTAGAGGGTTTGGGGGTGTTTTTTCCCCCCTCAGCCTTTTATTGCATAAACAAAAGCAAAAATAGACTCTGAAAACTTCAAGCAGTGCATAAAGTTGAGCCACTATTACTAGCCTTCAGACCCAATTCACACCTAACAGAGAAGCAGCTTCTTGTGTTCTTTTTAATGCTTTCTGTTGGGTAAAAATGTTCATCCATGATAACGTAGACACATTCAAATCTCAGAGAGCTCATTTAAAGGGCTCCTCACCAAATTTCCCTCTTCCTTTCTCTCTCTCTCACAAGCTGTCCTACCGAAGCATGTGAGTGGTCCTAAGTGGTATGGTCGTCGGACCCAGCCTGAGTTGTGCTCACTGGAGACTGAAGTCAGGCATGCAGCAGATAAGCAAGGACAGAGCAGCCTGAGCAGCCAGCTCCACCGAGCAACATCTCTGCAAAGTGTGGAGGTGGGTCAGAATTTCCTTCTCCAACTTGAGTGCCTAATATCAGGTAAATATCTTAGTTCACATGGTTGTGAGAGAATGTAAGCAGAGAGAGTCTCATTCCCTGGAATTTTAAGTAGACAGGTGCTAGGGTTACCATTGGGGAATAAGATCTCATTTTAAATAAGATCTGGGTCTAGTTGTCTCCATGTGACCCTGGACAAAGAGTGCTCTCCTTCAGACATTGCAACAGCAGAAATGTTTTCATTTGTTTCTCACTCCTTTCTGACGCTAGTACTGTAGTGCTTCGAAACTGTAAGACAGGAAATACTTACTACTCCCCTGCCGCTTTGGGGGCTAGCTTCAGCTCCCTTCTCCCAGTTCATTAAGTTACTCACTTCAAGTACCTGGAGTGAATCCCAGACACCTGCTAAGGGCCAGGTCCTCACTGTACTCCATGTCAAGAAGCATATTCATGATGATGCATCACATGTCCTAAGTAAATCACATACTTGTTAGATCTGTATTCAAGGATTCCAGAATGTTACTGGTTCTTCCTTTATGTGCTGTCAGATTGAAAGACGAGACCATATCAAGAACCTATCTTTAGTAAGGTAACTTGGAGTCCTGAATTGATTTTAATCTTAAACATTTGTAAGGCAGGGGGAAACAAATAAGCACACGTTTAAATCCTAAATTTTCTTTCATGGATGCATGTGCTATGTTGGGCTACACCATAAACCCAGGACATTTGCTTTCTGTTCTCTTTACATTTGGATCTGAAGTATGGTGTGGGTTGAATTATCATTTCCTGGGCTAATGAGACTCTGTCTTCATCGGGGCTCTTCTGATTTTTGAGGCCTTTTTGGTACTCAAAACTGGGTATGGAAAGGGTATTTTTAGTTTTTCAGTGAGTGGAAGGCATTAGGGAAGTGGGACTGAATTTACTGGTGTTGCTCTGACTTGTCATTTAAATTCAAGGGTGTGAGAGCATTGGAGGGTCGGCCCTAGACCTCTGGTAGACAAGACACCTAAGCACTGTAGACCTCAGTTACCCCAGAGAGACAGTGGACAGGGTGTGAGCTGAAGGCGCTACCTTGTCCCTTTGTCGCATGCTGGACTCCATCGGTAGCACGATGCTTCTTTCTTTCATCGCTTCCGTAGACTCTTCCTGTTGTCTGCTCTCAGCTTTCAGTCCTCAAGATTGCTCCTGCTTAGAATGCTGAGTCTTGGTCCAACCCAAACCCAAACCCACTACCATTTAACCTATTTGGGTTCTTAGCAACCCCATCGTCCTTAGTAGAACAGCTTCAAAGGGTCTCCAAGGCTGGTGTGTTCAAACCAACTGACTTCCAGTTAGTAGCCTTGTGCTCAAGCACTATGTCACCAGGACTCCACCGATTCCTTATGTGGGTATTCACTTGGTCACTACATACACCATAAGATTTTGACAGAATCAGATGCTTCTGGGTGTCCTCGTCTTTTCTCTTGGTGTAAGGTAACCAAGACAGTTGACTGCATGTGCCCACTTAAAGTGCTGATGACTTAGGGGGTAGGAACACCAAGTATGATTTCACAAAGTACGACATGCTCCCTATTGCCACTTCTGGCATTCTCACTTTCAATAAGGAATTTATGATCCACGTGCTGGTGGTGTACAGATAGCATGTCCACTTCAGTTACACAAAAGAGCTTTCCAGTGCTACATGTTTGTTTGGTGTTCTGCAACTGCTTTTGATATTCTCCAAGGGATTTATGTATCCTTTCCATTTTTCCACAGAGTTTCAAGTCAGATGAAGAACCTGATGGTGCCAAAGAGCCTCAGAATGAGTTATTTGAGGCACAAGGTAAAACCATGACCTCATGCTTGGTACTTTGAAAGATCCAGGACCTGGATTGTCAGAAGTGTTGCTGTGACAAGAATAGTTTCCTGGAGAGTGCAGTGTGGGTAATCTCCCTGGACAGCCTGTTCTCCGGATATACTTATATAGAGAGCGTTTCATCAAGAAAATAGCTCACACAGATGTAGAAGAAGGCAAATTCCAAGTTGAGCAAGTTCTAGGCCCATGATGCTGATGTTAGGGTGCAGGGTTATCATGACTGTCATAGGTTTGGGAGTTGATGGGCCCAAAAGGAGCTGAAAGACAAAGGTCTATGGCTACAGAGGGAAATAAATTCAAGGTTGGCAGATCAAGCCTGTGGCTAAAGAGACGAATAAGTCCAAGCTTGGTAAGTCAGGTGACAAGCTACTGATAACTCCCAAGGACAGCAAGCAATACAGGAGACCACTGACTCAAGTCTTAATCTGTGTACAACTGAATCTGGGCTAACCCCATTTACATATTTATTATTTTAAAATAGTTTTATTGGAAGATACAAGGAGTTACCAAAAATGGATTTTTTTCAAAGTTATGTATTTAAATTTTTTTACAAAACAACCATGTCACCGTCAAAGTACTCTCCATTACACTTCATACATTTGTCACACCTGTGATTCCATTCTTGGAAACATTTTTCAAACTCATCTGTTTGGAAGGCTGACAGTACCTCTCCAATTTTTTTCTTCATCTCTGCTTTTGTCTTCAAATCTCTGTTCTTTCATTTCCCTCTTCATTCAAAGAAACAAAAAGAAGTCACACAAAGTGAGGTCAGGTGAATAAGGTGTGTGGGGCAAAAGAGGCATGCTGGTTTTTACCAAAAACTGGCACACTGAGATGGCTGTGTGAGCAGTGGCATTGTCGTGGTGGCAGAACCAGTCCCCTGTCTGCCACAAATCACACCATTTTCATCACACACTATTATGCAATCTTTTCGGATCCTCTAAATAGAAAGCTTGATTAACAGTCTTGCCTGGTGGAGCAAACTCCAAATGCATGATGAGTTGACATTTTCGTTCATTCAGGAAGTTGACAAACATCCAGAATGAGGTTTGTCATCAATCAATATTTTACCTTTTTTGAAATGAGAAAAACACTTGAGTTTTTTCCCATAGCACTGCCCTTGTAAGCTGTTTTCAACATCACAACAGTTTCTGCAGTGTTTTTCCTTGAGTAGGAAACAAAATTTCACCACTGCACACTGTTTTCTTAAATTGGCCATCTCAAAAAGCAAGGTTTCAAGCAAAACTGCTTTTATGAAAAAATTCACCGTGACCAGAGAAAACCTTCCCAGTGCCACGGGGTGCACTAACTCAGAGCAAGTTGCTCGATGCATACTTAGCAGGAAACATGGGTACTATGAAAGCTCCACTCTGCCCAGCGCAATTCTGGTCTGGGGTTGGTGGTGGGGGGGTACTCCCTCATATTTCACCTATCATACAATTCAATTGTTCTATCCTATTAAGAACGTTTCTGCAGTTATCACCACAATGAATTTCAGCGCATTTTCTCATGAACTCGTTGTTAGTTCCTAATTTGCCACCAATCACTCCTACCATGCTCTACACAATTATCAAGCCGGTTACTACCTCTGTGAATCTACATAGCCTGGACTTTACATACAGAAAATCATTGAAAAGACAAACTGGAAAACAATGATTAGAACACAGAGAAAAACTTCATAGGAAAAAAAGCAAAATATTAAAAACTGAAACAACTTTAAAATGAGTCAAAAGGGAGATCAAATAGCAAGATATTAAAATGTAACCTAAGTACAACGGACTTAATCAACTTTGCAGTGTTCTGTCTCTAACAAGGCTCTTAATATCCCAGGACTTTGGTCCAAGAAGATTCCCCAGAGGCTTAATCCATCCAAGCGACCCTGCAATTGGATTTTTGGCTTTCACTGTCTTCCATAGCCTTCTGTAAACCACATGTCCAGAATTCAAGCTCTGATACTATTTTCTCCTGAGATTTGGATGTTATTTACAATCCTTGGATTATAAAGGCAGGTGTGTTTCCTCATGTGGGCTTAGTTGATGCTTCACTCACATAGCTACCTGTTTGAAGACGAAATTTTAAAACCTCAGCCACTATTCTGTCTGATAGTCGGGCACCAACTGGTTTTTTTATCACATGCTGTTACAGCCCTCATATTAGCAGTGACTTCTTCATGAGGGCAAGCATTGAGCGGGGCCAGGCTAGGATGCATTGGGCTACAATTAAGTGCGAACCCCAAATCCATTCATAAATCTATAGTTTATATGTCTCTGGTTAACTTCAGAGATTATTATGATTTTATGATAGAGAACTTTATAAATCATCCCCCTAGGGCATAAGGTAATGTCTTTTATTTAGCCAATTATATAGCATTTAAAATGCTGAAGAAAAATTATTTAAGTATAGATAGGCTTCAGAATGTAAAATATGAATTAATGACATGTACATAACAAGACACTATTTATAAACAAGCAGTGGGATCAGTGATAAGACAAAATTTGCAGTAATTCACAGAAGCAGAATCATCCCAATCAGATGAATACATTTCATAAGAAAAAAGAAGGGCATTAAGTAGTAAATATATGGTAATCCCGGGCCACATTGAATGGGCATCATTAATAGAGCACCCTGAGAGCAAGAGAGCTGAACCACAGTCCAAAGACCACCAATTCCATAACCTTGGGATAGCAGTCATCTGCTTCTTCTCACACTAAGTCATATAAATATTAAGTCCAAGAAAGTCTGTCTGTTCCTTAAAACGGCTACAGTTGAGTGTGAACAGTTCGAGCAGTAGGACAGATGTGTGCCTTGAAAACACAGTTCAAGGTCCCAGTAGTCTACAGCGCATAGCCTGTTTCACCAAGGTCTGGATGGAAACTAGATGAATAGAAACCAAGTAGGAACATAATACCGGGCATTTTCTCCCATTGGATTCTTTACGAGTATTGTTCATTGTTTTTCTCCAGCCAGTTTAACCATTGATAGAAATGTAGTCGCCTTCTTCAAGACATACATTCCCCTGACCCCACCTCCCATCTTTTTTCTGTAACTGCCCTCAGGATTCTATCCTTTTTTTTTCTGGAGAATTTGGCTCTGATATTTCATGGTGATTTTCTTTTAGCTTCTATCTCATTTTGGTTTTCTTAACTTTTTGAATAATTATGTACTCCCGTGTTGTTGGTCAAATTTTCTTTTATAGTTTGTCAAAACTATTTTCTTTGTATGTATTTTTGTTACTTCTTTTTCAGGGTTTTTAATGAGACATAGATTATTTCTCTTGATTCTTTTGTTGTTTTTTGGTGGTGGTTTTTCTTGTCAGTTATAGTCAGAGTGATCGTCTTTGAGCTCACTGATTTGATTTTCCTTTTCAGAAGGAAAATCTATTCCTCAAGTCATTTACTGTGTTGCCTAATTCTGTTATCTCATTGTTTATATTCTTAGATTCCCTTTGATTTAAGATTTCTTCTATTGTTTTCCTGAGTATTCCCTACATGTCTAAATCATTCTTCGGAATCCTGTCTCTTATAGTTCCAGGGCCTCTTTTTCAGAATTCTCTATTGGATCTGGGCAATTTCCATTTGTTTACATTTGTTTTTCTTGATGTTTTGGGTTTTCTGTGGTTGATTGCTGTTTCCTCAGAATCCTAGTAGTAGTGCCAGTGATATGAACACTTAGTTGGCTTTGTCTAGTGATGTGGGAGAGGTCTAATAGAAGGTGGAAAATATGGTGAAATGAAGGAAAGGGGAGAGAGATGAGTAAGTGGTGAAAGTGTGGGGGAAGATACAATATTGTTTTTAGCTTACCATTTTCCTAGACAGTTTAAATGGCGTCTTCTTGGCATTTGGTTTTTCCTACCATTTTAGCCTTATTCCCCACCTCAGGGACCCAATGTGGATGTTCTGCTAGCTGCTGAGTATTCCAGTTATGTAAATCTGACTTACACAAAATGGATTCTGGAACTGGTTCATTTGCTACAGGGTGGGTTTGGAGAGCCACCAGCCCACCTGAAGATGAACTTGAAGTAAGAGACTCCGTTACAATATTGACCTCCATGTGCCCCCACACCAAATGGTGGGTCACAGTGATGTTTTAGGCCTTCTAGAATTGGTCTCAGTTAGAGCCAGTGTCCAATAATCCCTAAAAAAATCTAATTATTTCTTTTCCCACAGTGAACACTCACTCTTGTAAAATGCTGATGATCCATTTGAGGAAGGCTGACAAAAAAATAACAGAAAATTTTGTCATTATAGTGGGGGTCCTTCCACAGGGAAACATAGCCCCTGCTCTTTTTAATGGGTTATGGGTCTGTAAACTATCTCACCTCAGGGAATGATTGAACAATTATGACTCTTCTAATCATTTGAGTTTCACTGCTGTTCACTTGACTCAGATTTTTTTTTCTGCTTAGACAGATCAAGTAAATATTCATTAGGTTTCCTATGTTTTTCACTCCCAAGGACTTCCTGCCTGAGTAGACAATACCATGAGTCCATGACAGTCAAGCTGTTCTGATTCCCACTTTGACTCAGCTGTCCATTATAGTAGCCACATCCACCTGTCTCTGTCAATTAAGTGCTGCCATTTGGCCCCTACTTCCCTGCAACCCAATCAGCCCAAGTGTAGTTAGGTGTCACTATTCCAATAAGTCCATTTCCACAGTGAAATGTGACTTACATAAAATAGCAATCTTCAGAGATGCTGGGACTACATTTGCAATTGGGCTCCCTCCTCTTGCAGTAAAGGTGTGATTTCTACTCCATGTGCGTCTGTAGACCCATCCTGATTAATCCATTATAGCATGCCCAACTCCTTAATCTTGTGGATACCTTCTGCTACAATATACTTTGACTGGACTTGTCATTGAGCATGATTTATTTATGCCATCATACAACCCACGAATCAGCTTCACTGAATCAACCAAAAAGTGTCTTAGATTGAAACATTAAATTTATATTCTGCACTTAGTGGGCCCATATCAGTAAACTAAGACTGATCCAACTTTATGTTCTACACACCATTATTAGCCATTCTTATATCTATATTCTCTACGTTTCTGGAAATTCTTTTGGAGTATAGTGTACCTCTGCCTGGGTCACCATGTATATGTCATCTTTTAGAGCTTGCTGGAACATAAGTCTAGTCTTAGGTCTAGAAGCAATAATGGGTGGTGAATTCATTAACTGGAAACATTTATCAGTATCTTTTAAAGCATCTCCTCAAGCAAGGCTCCAGTAAATGCCCAGGATTCATATCAGCATGCACTATTGAGTTAATCTTTTCATGTGGTGGGAAGGGATAATAGTTTTTTTTACTGATCATGAATTAAGATGGAGCAATCTCTTCAGATGGAAACAATCTGCTCTTAGCTAAAGTAACATTATGGAAATTGGGGGCTCAATCCACCCGTCTTCTTAATTATCTGCCTGTATCTCCCCATCCCAAGGCGTAAGAGTCCGTTTTGTTCCCAATCAATATTCTCAATTTAACAGCATTTGAGGTTGAGAATTGAGTTGGTACTATAATTCATCATTCTTAGGATATTACTCTTGAGTTTATTTTTTCAGTAATATCACCTCTGTTACCACAAAAAGAAAACCTTTTTTTAAAAGAATAAATGTAAACTTTGAAGTCTTTTATGCATTTTTTGATCTTTGACTCTGAAGTCCTGAGTTCATGTCTTTCCTTCTACCAATTTATCTTTTGTAAGTAGGATAAATAATCAGCTTCTCCATACTGCTTACCCCGAAACAATTGCAGAAGAATATCAAACATGCTATCACTTAGAGCATCAATTTCCACCAATTCCTGATGTGCGGGTGGTGATACACTGCGTGCATCGAGTAGTGACTGTCAGACAGGGTAGAACTGCCCTCTGTGGATTTCTGAGACTAGTTATGGGAGTAGAAAGCTTCATCTTTCTCTTCCTGGTGGTTTTGAACTGCTGACACTGAGGTGAGCCCAATGCGTAACCACTACAGCACACCGCACACCACGATTTCACAGTGCCCTTTATACGCATGGGGGCAGTTATTAGTACCTTCAAACCTGATCAGACTTGGGAACCAATTGAGAAAATTGATCTGTACAACTTTGTTTCTCTAGAATCACTCTTGGAACCAAATGTTTTACACCGGGTTCTCCAGAGAAGCAAAAATTGTGGTGTGTGTGTGTGTGTGTGTGTGTGTGTGTGTGTGTGTGTGTACTGCTATACTGAACCCAGATCTGGATTCTCTCCTCTGGAACACCAGTTTCCTGTGAGCTCTTTTCCTATAGTTACACCAGAGTAGGGTTTTTGTGCTTGGTGAAGTATAGGGTAAACAGAAAAGATGACTCGCATTGAGATTAATTGACACAGTGGCTGTAAAATGAGTTTTAGGATGGTGCAGGACCAGGCAGTGTTTCCTTATGTTGTACAAAGTGTCACTATGAGTCAAAACTGACTTGATGACATTTAGCAATGTAATCTATATGTGTTTTTTATTTCTTTTCTTTTTTAATGTCAGTGATTGTTTATTTATTTACTTATTTGTTTTAAAAGATCATTTTATTAGGGGCTCATACAACTCCAATCACAATCCATACATACATCAATTGTGTAAAGCACATTTGTACATTCAATGCCCTCATCATTCTCAAAACATTTGCTCTCCACCCAAGCCCCTGGCATCAGGTCCTCATTTTTAACCCTCTCTCCCCCCTCCCCCCTCCCTCATGAACCTTTGATAATTTATAAGTTATTATTTTCTCATATCTTGGTCTGTCCCACATCTCCCTACCCCCACTTTTCTGTTGTATGTCCCCCAGGGAGGAGGTCACATGTAGATCCTTGAAAGCAGTTCCCCCTTTCTAACCCACTCTCTCTCTATGCTCCCAGCAGCGCCACTCACACCACTGGTCCTGAGGGGATCATCTGCCCTGGATTCCCTGTGTTTCCAGTTCCCATCTGTACCAGTGTACCTCCTCTGGTCTAGTCAGGCTTGCAAGGTAGGATTCAGATCTTGACAGTGGGGTGGGGGGAGGAAGCATTTAGGAACTAGAGGAAAGTTGTATTTTTTCACGTTGCTACATCGCACCCTGACTGTTTCGTCTCCTCCCCAAGACCCTTCTGTAAGGGTATGTCCAGTGACCTACAAATGGGCTTTGGGTCTCCACTCCGCACTCCCCTGCTCATTCACTATGGTAAGATTTTTGTTCTGATAATGCCTTAAACCTGATCCCTTGAAACTTTGTAATCGCACAGGCTGGTGTGCTTCTTCCATGTGGGCTTTATTGCTTCTGAACCAGATGGCCGCTTGTTTACCTTCAAACCTTTTAGACCCCAGATGCTATATTTTTGATAGCCAGGCACCATCAGCTTTCTTCACCACATTTGGTTGTTCACCCTTTTTGTCTTCAACGGTTGTGTCGGGAAGGTGAGCATCATAAAATGCCAATTTAAAAGAAGAAAGTATTCTTACATTGAGGGAGTACTTGAGTGGAGTCCCAATGTCCTTCTACTACCTTAATACTAAACCTATAAATACATGCACATAGATCTCATGTACAAATATATTTGCATATGTACATGTCTTTATCTAGACCTCTATGAAAACCCTTTGCCTCCCAGCTCTTTCCTCTATTTCCTTTGACTTCCCTCCTGTCCCACTCTCATGCTCAGTCCCCACCAGTGTTTCGGCAATTCCTCTTAGTCACATTACCCTTGATCATGCCCAACCAGGCCTCCTACACCCTCCTCACCAGCAATTTGGATCCCTTGTTGTTCCCTTGTCCCTGGGTTTGTTAACACCACTTCCTTACCTCCCCCTCTCCCATGTCCCACGGAACTATTGGTCCCGTTGTTTTCTCCTATTGTTCATCCAGCCTATCTTATTTAGACAGAGCTGTGGAGATAATAACATGCACAAAAACAAGACAGAGCAAAACCAAGCAACAATATACAACAAAATAACAACATACTAATGAGAAAAAACAAAACACAACAAGAAAGAAAACTTGTAATTAGTTCAAGGATTGTTTGTTGGTCTTTAAAAGTGTTTTCCAGTCCAGTCTGTTGGGGCATCATGCCCTGGCCCCAAAGTCTACCTTCAGCATTCACTGGGGACCTCGCCGCTCTATTCCCTTGCTGTTCTGTTACACCCCTTAATTATTTTGCCTCGATGTGGTGGGATCCGATTGGGTGCAATACCCACACTGTGTCTCTGGTGTTGTCCTCTGTAGAGATATGGGTCAGTGAGGGACGTCATGTCTCATAGTGGGGCTGGCCATGTGATCCTCTCTGTCGACTGACTGCTCTAATTGGGAATATCAACCTCATGGCCTGGTGGTCCATGATGTGCTCTACTCTCTCCTCCTCCCCCTTCATATGCTCCCATATGCTCTGATCAGATATGTCCCTTTTCCAGAGCTGTAGATTCAGTGCTGTCCGTTGAAATAAATTCTTCTGAGGGGAGGGGCAGGTGTCCATTTGGTTGGTGTTGGGGCCAGCCCCCCAGACCTCTCCACTGATTCACTACTCCGCACCGGCATGTTGCATTCACATCTTGGAGCACCGGGTTGAAATCTGGTCCCTCTTTCCCTATGGAGACAAAAATAGTACCCTCCCATTGGGTGGGTTAGTGTCCTGTGCCCCCGCTACCCTTTTCTTTATTATTATTTTTTTTCTTACCCCACCTCCGTTTTAGTTGTGTACCATGTGTACCCCTGTGTTTGGTCTGGTCCCTGCCATATTATGTGGTCCTTGCCCCAGGAATGTTTGTATACCGTAGCTTTTTCCCTATGCCTCTTTTGCCTTTTTTTTTAAAGATTACCTCAGCAGCCTTTGAAGTCTTTCCATATTTAAGTCAGTGCTATCTGAGGTCTGTTTTCTTTTTGCCCTCTGGGTGAGGTTGTTCTATGTGGTGGGCTCTTATTTATGCTTGGTGGGTGTTGTTCTTCTGCCCATACTGGGTTTGCAAGGATCTTTTGTAGGCTGGATTTCTTCTAACGTATTCTTTGAGTTTTTCCTTGTCTGGGAAGACTCTTACTTCTCCATCTATATTGATAGATAATTTGACTGGGTAAGGTATTCTTGAGTTTGCATTGTTTTCCTTCAATTTTGGGAATATGTTATTCCACTCTCTCCTCTTCTTCATAGATTCTGCTGATAGGTCTGAGCATATTCTTATTTGGGAACCTTTGTATGTGATTGCTTGCTTGTTTTTCCCTAGCCGCACTCATGATTTTCTCCTTTTCCTCTAAATTGCATAATTTAATTCTTTTGTGCCTTGGTGACTTCTTCTTGTGATACAGTCTTGCTGGGGTTCTTTCAGCCTCCTAAATGGTTGCCTGGTTCTCATTCACTAAGCTGGGGAAGCTTTCCTCCAAGAATTCTCTCACTATTGTTGCATATGACTTCTTTGTTGTCTTCCTCCGGTAAGCCAATAGTTCTCATGTTGTTCCGCTTCATAACATCAGACATCACTCTTAAGTTTTCTTCAACTTCTCTGATGATCTTATTAGATTTTTGTTTGCATTTGTTAAAGTCTGCCTGGCTGCCCTCCAAGTCACTGATGCAGTTCTCTGATTCCTCCAGTCGATTCTTGAGTTACGTGAGTCTGCTACTGGTTTTTGTTATCTCCTCCCTAAGCTCCTGTATTTCTCTTTTATTTATGGCTTTTACCTCTTCTATCATTTCATCCTTTTTCTGTATTGTTGCCCCATATCCTCTATGAATCCAAGTAGCATTCTGAAAATTCCTTTCTGTGACTGTTCAATGTCTCCTTCCTCTATGCATGTCATCATGTTCAGGCCATCTTCAGGCATTGCCTTTTGTTTTTCCCGTTGTTTCGTTGAGGTCGTTTGGGCTGATGGCTGTTTGCCTTGTGTTGGTTTAGATGAGCCAGGTGCCATTTTCCTGTGAGTTGTATAGCACTGGCTCTCTCTGGGAGACTTGCAGGAGAACTTCTTCGAACTGCCTATAGCTTATTTCACTATGGAATTAACCTACCACTTTATCCTCCTATAGCTTCCCTCTCAGGGAAGTGACCCAGAAGGCTGGTGGGTTGCCTGCTTTGGTGTTGCTGAGGTTGGGCAGAGGTTCCTACAACAGCTTGAAAGGTTGAGGAGTGTTGGCTGAGCTACCTTAGGACTCCAGGCACACATGTAGGAATTCCCCTGTTAGATGTTTTAGCAGAGTATCCCCTGGTGGAGGTTGGCAGGCCCTTTCCCAGCCTCCCTAGCTACACAGGGTGGAGTTCACCTAGCTGGGTGTGGCCCAGGCATACATGCCCTAGGCTAAGGGGAGTGGTCTGGAGAGACCAAGAAAGAGAAAGAGGAGGGAAAAAATCAAGCCCGCTGAGCCTGTGGGGGGCAGGGGAGGGGAGGATATAGTGAAGACATGGAAACAAAGTAACAAATGTAGCTGAGTCCCGATCCCCCGCCAGTGGAGCTGCAAGGGTTTAGTCCCTGCTCTGAGGCGGCAGCAGCAAGCTGTGGCTGTGTTGAGAAAAGGCCCCTGTGCAGCCCTCCAAGACTGAGGGGGCACAGAGAGGAGCTGCAAGGGTCCAGTCCTTGCCCCGAGGTGGGTGGTGGCAAACTGTGGCTGTGTTGAGACCAAGCCGCTGTACAGGCTCCAAATGGTCCCAGGCTCCAGCAGAGACAGTGGCAGGGCCAAGGTCAAATCCAACCATCCTCCACTGAGGTAAGCCAAAAGCCCCCAGCCCCTCAAAACCATGTGGGTCTGAGCCTACTTATCATTATGATGCTCCTCCTGCATTCCAGCAGTGTTGAAATTCCCTCTAAGCAACTCTCCTGGGCTGAAATCTGCAGAGTTCCTCTGGTATGTATTACACCATCGCCATCTTGCCGGAAATCTCTGTTGTTGCTTTTTTTTTTTAATCTCCCCCCCTCCCCAATCTTCTCTTAGGAGCTAATACAGACATCATACCATTTCATAGTTCAATCTCATTAAACAGCATTGTGGTATTGTGACCAAAATCCACTTCAGTCTTTTCTTCCTCCTTGATATCAGTTCCCCCTACTAATGCACCCCACCCACCACTTCCCCCACTGCACCCCCAGGAACCCTTATTCTAATTGTTGTTTCTCTAGCTTCATTTATCCTGTGTTTCATATACCAAAAAACATTGAAAAACACATAAAAAGCGTCAAGAAGGCTACCCACAATGACAAAATACAACAGATATAAAACCCAATATTAAAAAAAAAACACAGAAAATATTAAAAACCAAATCAAGGTTAAATGTATCAAGTGGCAAAGTTTTAACCAATCAGGTCAGGTTTATCATTTTAATCTACAACAGTCATCTCTCCAATATTCTCTGTCTGATAACCAGCTTATTCTCATCTCTCAATTATGGTCAGAAGGAAATCACCAAAGGCTTATTTCCTATGTAGATCCTGCAAATATATTTTGGCCTTCTGATGTCATCCATTGCCTTCTACACACCAGAATCTCACAATATAAGCTCTGATAGTATTCCATCCTTAATATCTGGATTATATAATTTATAATCCTTAGGTCATAGATGTTGGTGTGCTTCTTCCATGTGGGCTTAGTTGACATATCACTTAAATTGCTGCTTATTTGAAAACAACCCTTTAAGAACCAGATGATGATAGCCTGGCACTATCTAATTTCTTCCCTGCACTTTGCTATGCAACCGTATCTTCTGTGTTTCATTTGTGAAGGTGAGTAATGAGTAGGGCCATGTCATCAGAAATAATTGTTCTTAGCCTGGAGCTAAAATTAAGTGCGAGCCCCAAATCCATTCCCAGATCTATGTTTTTAATTTGCCTCTGGCTCACCTTAGAGATATCCTTGTTAGTTTATGGTAGCAAATGATATCAATCTTCTCCATGGATCATAGGACCTTTTGTTTATAGTGTCATTAATTAAGCTATGGTACTAATTTTTTGAACACTAGTGAGAGAGGGAGATTAAATAAGGGTAGGCTAACTATATCTCAATATCTATATTATTCATTTTTATAGAATAAATCCTTACCTGACTGGATGCTATTTACTTAAAGAAGTAGAGTTGGTTATCAGGCAAAACTTGCAATAATATTCACTGATAATGCCATTCAGGTCTGCCAGAATAAAACATATCTTAATACAGCAAGTAAGGCATTAAAGTATTAAGTCAATGTTGGTCTACCTACTGAGCTAGGTGTTTATATAAATGCATGTATGTGATCATGAGGTGTCAATAGGATCAGGTATCAGGCATCAAAGAACAAAATATCATATTGTGAATGAGGAGGAGGAGTGAGGAGGACCCAAAGCCCATATGTAGGCAACTGAACATCCCCTTACAGAATGGCCACAGGGAGGAGATGAGTCAGTCAGGGTGCAGTATAGCAATGATGAAACATGCAACTTTCCTCTAGTTCTTTAGGCTTCCCTCCCCCACCCCCATCATGATCCCTTGTACAAATCCAGCTAGAACAGAGGATGTACACTGGTACAGATAGAAACTGGAAACACTGGGAATCTAGGACAGATGAACTCCACAGGACCAATAATGAGAGTAGTGATACCAGGAGGGTAAGTGGAAGGTAGGGTAGAAAGGGGGAACTGATCTCAAGGTACATATAACCCCGTCCCTGGGGAGTGAACAACAGAAAAGTGGGTGGAAGAGACATTGGACAGTGTAACACATGACAAAATAATAATAATTTATAAATTATGAAGAGTTCTTGAGGGAGGATGGGTGGGGAGGGAGGGGACAAAATAAGCTGACACCAAGGGCTCAAGTAGAAAGCAAATGCTTTGAGAATAATGATGGCAACAAATGTATAAATGTGCATGACACAATGGATGCATGACACAATGGATTGTGATAAGAGTTGTACGAACCCCCAGTAAAATTATTTTTAAAAATTAAAATAAATGCAAGTATTTGATTGTATGTGTGTAATAAAACACATAGACACAAGTATGGATATTTCTTATATATAACCCAATAACTCATTATTAAGATTTGGGGTTTTCAGGGACAAGGGAATAACACATGATCTAAAATCGATGGTAAGGAGGCTGTAGAATGCCTGGTGGGTTGATCAAGTGCAATGTAGTCAAGAAGAATTACTGAAAGCCAAATGAAGGTCAAACATGATAGTGGGACAAGAGGAAAGAAAAAGGAAATAGAGGAAATAACTGAGGCAAAAGCTATTTTAGATGCATAAATACAGGCATGTACATGTGTAAATATATTTATATATAACAATAGGGACATAGATCTATGTGCATATATTTATATGTTAAATAATAAGGTAGCAGACGGACATTACTCAACATGGCTCAAGTCCTCCCTCAATGCAAGAACACTTTGTTCTAATAACCTGGCATTCTGTGATGCTCAGCATCCCGACAACAATCGCTGAAGACAAAATGGGTGCATATGCTAATGTGGTGAAGAAAGCTGATGGTGCCCAGCTATTAAAATATATTAGTGCCTAGAGTCTTAAAGACTTGAAGATAAAAAAGCGGCCATCTAGCTGGGAAGCGAAAAAAGTCCACATGGAAGAAGCACACCAGCCTGTGTGATCATGAGATGTAGACAGTATCAGGTATCCAGCATCAGAAAGGCCCAAACAAACAATCATATTGATTCAAACACTGGGGTAGGGAGGGGAGACCCAAAGCCCATCTGTAGACAATTGGACATTCCCTCACCATAGATTCACAAGGAAGGAACAAGCCAGCAAGGGTGCAGTATAGCACTGATAAAACATGCAACATTCCTGTAGTTCTTTAATGCTTCCCTCCCCCAGCCCCACTATCATGACCCCAGTTCTACCTACAAATCTGGCTAGAACAATAATGAGAGTAGCGATACCAGGAGGGTTGGGGACAGTAGAGGGAGAAAGGGGGAACTGATCCAAATGATCAATGTAAACACACACACACACACACACACACACCCTAGGGTGAGGAACAACAGAAATTAG
Source organism: Tenrec ecaudatus (assembly GCF_050624435.1). Taxonomy (NCBI): domain Eukaryota; kingdom Metazoa; phylum Chordata; class Mammalia; order Afrosoricida; family Tenrecidae; genus Tenrec; species Tenrec ecaudatus. The sequence goes on along the minus strand of NW_027458576.1, from coordinate 38,078 downwards.
TGAAGGGAGACAGCAGACAGTGTAAGATATGAAAATAGCAATAATTTATCATTTGTCAAGGGTTTATGAGGATAGGAGGGTGGAAGAGGGAGGGGGAAAAAAAGGAGGATCTGATACCGAGGGCTCAAGTAGAAAGAAACTGTTTTGAAAAGGATGAAGACAACATATGTGCTAAAATGTGCTTGAACTAATGGTTGTATGGATTGTTGCAAGAGTTGTAAAAGCCCCCAATAGAATGATAAATAAATTTTAGATTTGAAGGATTAAAGCCATAGTCTTTTGGGACATCTCATTCATTCAGTATAATTTAGTTTATGAAGTTATGTTCTACTTTTTAGTTTGTTGAATGTTTTCTGGAGTTTCAAAAGCTTATGACTGGTCACCTAAGGTACAACTTAGAGTTCTACTTAAAGTGAACCAAAGAGTAAGATGGAAACTAAAGACCCGAAGAAGAATCCAATCCAAAAATCACATCCACATTTACCTGAGACCAGAAGAACTAGATGGCTACCATTACCTAATTAGTACCATTGTAGATGGCTCCTGATAATAAAACCATAAATTCCTATTATATAAAAACAATAAAAGATAGATCTGATCTGGAAGACTTAACATTATTGATATGAAATAATCTTTAAACCTTGAACCAAAACTCACCCTGAAGTCTCTTTATAGCTAAATAACACATTAGCCCCCAAACTAATAAATACCACCCATAAGTACTGTGTCTTTTTAAAGAGATCACCCATATGTGACCCTGATAGACATTGAAGCCAGATTTAAATGAGGATGTGGAACAAGGGATACCATTGCTGATGTCAGTGGATCTTGGCTGAAAGCAGAGTACACCAGAGGTTGCTTGTGTTTTATTCAGTAGGCTAAACTATCTCATGTGTGAATCATAACAGTTTGGATAGCCATGAGAAGAATGGGAATTCCAGACCACTTCATTGTGCTCATGTAAAACTTGTGCATGGACCATGAGACAGTTGTGGGTACAAACAAGGGTATCCTACTCAGTTTAAAATCAGGAAAGGTGTGCATCAGGGCTGTGTCCTCTCACCACACTTCTTCACTCTGTGTGCTGAGCACATCATCAGAAAAGCTGCATTTCATGAAGAAGAATGGCAATGATTAGAAAAACATAATAACAATTTGTGATGTGCAGATGACATGATCTTACTTGATGAAAATCAGGAGGACTTGAAGTAATTTCTGATGAAGATCGAGGATTAAAGCCTTTAGTATAGATTACATCCCAATATAAAATAGATCAAAATCCCCACAACTGGACCAATAGGTAACTTGATAAATCGAGTAGAGATTGAAGTTATCAAGGATTTCGCCTTGCTTGGATCTGCAATCAGTGCTCATGAAAGCAGCAGTCAGGAGATTAAATGATGCGATACATTAGATAAATATGCACAAGATCTCTTTAAACTGTTAAAAAGTAAGGATGTTACTTTGAGGACTAATGTGTGCCTGACCCAAGCCATGATACCATTTTGACTGTATCATTTCAGTTCCCTCATGAACTTTTTCACTTCCCTTGCGTACACATGGAAATTGGATATTGAATAAGGAAGACTGAAGAATAATTTATGCATTTGAGCTATGGTGCTAGCAAAGGATATTGAAAGTACCACAAACTACAAAAAACAAATCTGTCTTGGAAGAAGTAGAGCAGGGAAGCTCATTAGAGGCAAGGATGCCAAGACTTCATCTTCTTTCCCTGTGCATGTTATCACGAGAGACCAGTAACTATGAAAAGAGGAAGCCCTCGGAAAGATGAATTGACACAGTGGCTGCAACAAGGGCCTTGAACATATGAACAATTGTGAGCATGGCACAGGGCCAGGCAGTGTTTCGTTGTGTTGTACTTAGGGTCACTATGAGTTGGAAATGACTCAGTAGCACTGAACAACAACTAAAATAAGTTTAGAGTCTTTCTACCTAATATATATATGTCCATCATGTCCTGTCGTGTATCTATCCATCCCTCTATCCAGTTGTTCCTCCTTAATTTAGAAAACCTTACTGGTGTTGGTACACTTCTCCTAAATTCTTCAAGTGGTACCACGTTTAACTATCTTCCCTTTATTTCAGGCCAACTTCAAGTCTGGAGCCCTCTGGAGCTCAGCAGCCCCTCCTTTCATACCCCTGAGATCCAAGCCCAGATAATCTGGGAAGAGCTTGGCGTTGGCAGCAGTGGTTTCCTCAGTATGCAAGAGCTGACTCTGGTCTGTCAAACCATTGGGCTACAAGACCTTGAGAAAGAGGTGAGAGAAAGCCTGAGACTGACCTGTCTCAACCACTTTTCTTTGAAATGTTTGGTCTGAAAACTCTCACCCTCTTTTAGACTATGATTCAGACATATCAATTTCTCATTAAAACTCTTGACTGGCTTCAAAACTCCTGTCAAAGAATATATCTCAGACCCCCCCCCATTGTGATAAACTCTCACCACTGTAGGGCAGTTGTGCCAGGCACTCTTAGACACAGTCACTCAAGATCACCGTTCCCTGCCTGCCAGGCTGATTGTACTACGGCCAAGTAAGGCCTCTTTAGAACCTGTCTGTAGTCTCATCAGATGGGAATAGAGGTGGAGTGTTATATTGCAGTCCTCACTCTTCATTAAAGCGCTCTTGGCCTAGCTGCTGTTATCCTGTGACCCACTGGAGCCAGGCTGGTTTTTGTGGGTACATCTTCCACCGACATACTGCAAGTTCCCAGCCACAGCAGATAGGAAATAAGTTATTTATGGAGTTCAGGCAGTTTGAATGACTCAGCTACTGATTATGGAACTAAAACAGACATGGTAGTATAGATTTCCCTTGAGACTGATAAGGAAAAATATTTTGGAAATACAGCCAGTTGGGACCTAGACAATTTTGAATGTGGATGAAGATGAGCAAGCTGCCCTTGTTGAATGCTTGATCCAAAAGTTTGGAGAAGCAGGAGGCCCAATGGTGACATCTGGGTTGAGCTGCCTGTTTGTGGAACCTCTGCATTAAGCAAAACATGTGTTCTGATCCAGGTGTATGACTTTTGTTTAGGAAATGGAAGATTTGTTTAACAAATTGGATCAAGATGGAGATGGCAGAGTAAGTCTTGAGGAATTCCAGCTTAGCCTGTTCAGTCATAGACCCAATTCATTTCCGAAATCTTCTACTCCCATCGAACTGAGTGATCCTTGGACTCATTACCAGGTAAAATAGGACAAATAAATTATGAACCACATTAAGTATTATCTTTCTGATGACTGCAACCATAACCGTCAGCATCTTTCACAAACCTGTCCTCTCTGAGTCACCTGACTGTTGTCCAGGGGTTCAAGAGGGATAAGTAACAGAGATATGTGTTTGAGATTCTGGGGTCACACAGACCTCCATAACTGTATGTCCCTGGATGGCATGCTCATCTCTGAGCCTCATGCTCCTCATCTATAAAATGGGGCAATTGTGATGCCTGCCTCCCAGGTGTTGTTCTATAAGACCAAGTAGTGTCTGACATGACAGCTTCAGCCATTCTTAATTGTGGGATAGAGAACATTTCAGTAGGGAAATCCCTTTTCCCTCATACCATGATGCAGCAGGAGAGCAATGTCAAAGAGCATTCTGCAACATCTCCCTCGGGCAGCCCTTTTGATTTAGGTCCTGAGTCTGGATTCCTCCCTCCTATCCCTGGGTTTTATGTCTTGCAGAAGTACCAGGTCTCCGTGCAGCTTTAAACAGAACAGATTTAGGCAGTTTCCTTAAATCATAGCATTGCTCAGTGACTGCTGGGTTAGCACTTTCCGAACAGAAGAAATTCCTTCTCCCACCACAGAGCAGACTGCTCTAAGGAATTCTTGCTTTCTGCACAAGGATGTGGCTGACTCCCATGTTGTGTGGGAGGCAGAGTAAAACCAGTGTGATATTCTTCACCACTGAGTAGGTACTTCTGAGAGCATAAGTTTTTCATTCTAAAATCAACAAGAATGCAGGAAGAAGATATTCAAGAGCATTAAGGAGAGATTTCAGGCCATATAAGGTAAAAAAAAAATCAGAGTATGGCCCTTATATGTCACTGATTGGGTTAATTGGCAGATATGACTTCCTTGAAGCAGAAGCAGCCCCATGTTCCCTTTGTATTCATCTGAAGTATAGACTAATGTGGACACTGAACTAGGGATGGATGTGCGCATAGTTGGCATTAAAGAATCAAGATAGTGGCTATAGAGCCGTACCGCTTCTTGTGCCATGCACACCTTCCTGAACAGATGCTCTCTGGCCAGAGGTGTGAGTTTGTAAGGAGGAATCTTGGGGAAATGACCTAGGCAGGCAGGTATGTCTTCCAGGAGACACCCACATCAAGTGAAGTGTGATCCCTGTTTGTGGATTAAGATTTGAACATGGAAATGGGTTTCTCTTCTTTGTCAAGGATTTTCTCCAGGGTAAGTTGCACTGAGGCTAAGAACTAGGGAAGATACAGAAACAAGGGTAACTCATGTCCAAATGTGGAGACCTAGGTGTTGCTGGAAGCTAGTGTAGGATAAGGATCTCAAAGTGGCACCCCTGAGCCTGCAAGGGCAGGATCCCTAAGAGTTCTGTAACCTCGAATACCACTGAAGTATGGGTCCTATGGTAGTTACACAATCTGGTGTCAACTTGTGGAGGGGTAGAGTCTAGCCTATCAATCAGGTCATAGCTTGATGACCTCATTTGGACCCACCACGAAGATAAATAGCTCACTGGAGGCCAGATAGACACAGTCTCTGCATCGTCTTCCTTCGGACAAGTCACATGGAGCTAGGCTGATGAAAGCCAGAGCCTTAGAGCTGGAGGAGCCACGTGGAGACCCACACCAGCACTGAGATGCTTAGACTGCCACTGGATCCACAAGATATTTTACTCTCTGATCTTCCTGCATTCAGTATCATTGCATATGTTTTGTGAGTTTGAAGAGGACTTTATAGATTGATGTCAGACATATGTGCTAATATCAGACTTACGGACTTGATTTGAACTAGGGTGGGATGTTTTTGTGATATTCAACTGCTCTTGTATATAGAGCTCTTTCTACACACAGATGGGTGTCTATGAATTTGTTTCTCTAGTCTACTCAGACTAACACATTATGGTCCCTTGGGAGTGGAGTACTAGATAAAAGAATCATAAAGATGGAGAGTGGATGTTTGTTTGATCTCTGCTTCATGATAGTGCTTCTTTGGCTAGCCAGAAGTCAGATATGGCCATGCAGTTTACTGGATAGTTTTCTGGAAAGAACATGGGAAGTTAAAGTTTGGATTCTTTTCATTGGTTGTAGTCTTTGGTTATTCTTGTGTGAAATGGTGAAAATGTGATTAATGTATATTTTGAGCTCAGGGGACAAAATCACCCCTTGAATTTCTCAGAGTTGCTTAGTGAAAATGGCTGACAGAAGGTCAAAATGGCTGAGAGAAAGCTGGCTGGAGGGGCAGGGAGCACTTCAGGCAAGACGGCAACTGAGTAACACATAGCAGAGGGACTCTGCAGAAATTAGCGCAGGAGAGTCACTAAGGGGGATGTTGCGCACTGCCTGGTTGCAGGAGGAGCGTCATAAAGATAAACAGGCAAATATCCACTCGGTTTTGAGGAGCTGGGGGCTTTGTCTTACCACAGTGAAGGCTGGCTAAGGTCTAACCTTAGCCCCACCACTGTCTCAGCCAGAGACGGGATCATCTGGAGCTGGCACAAAGGCTTTATCTTAACACAGCCACACTTCAACTCCGAATTGTGGAAGGGTTTAAACCCCTCCAGCCCCAGGGTCAGGGATGGGGTTAAGCTATATTGTTACTTTTGTTTCTCACTCTTCCTTCTTTCCCACTACAGTTTCAACAGGCTCTTCTTTTTTTTCCTCTCTCTTTCTCTTCCTTTTAATCTCACACACCACTGCCAACCTCCAGGCATCTCCTCTTATCCTAGGGCTTTTACTCAACAAAGAGGCTAGAGATCTTAATATTACAATTAGACAATTTGACCTGATAGATGTGCACAAAGCTATTCACCCAAATACAAAAGAATTTACATTCTTTTCAAGCCCACATGACACATATTCAAAGATAGAGGTGCTGGGGCATTAGATGAATCTGCATAAGTTTAAGCACATTGATATATGTACCTCTCTCTCTGACCACTGTGCCATAAGACTGGAAAACCAACAAAAGGAAGATGAAGAAAACAAGGACAAACAATTGGAAGATGATAACTCTCTTGCAAAAGGAGTGTGTGCTGGCCCAGATCAGAGATGAAATTAGGGAATTTCTGGAAATCAACAAGAATGAGCACATGATGTACCAAAACTTATGGGACACAGCAAAGGCAGTTATCAGAGGAAGTCTCATAGCAATACATGAACACATGAAAGAGGAAGAGAGACTTATGATTGATATGCTGGCACAAAATTTACAGCAACTAAAGCTGAGTCAACAGGACAAACCTATTAATAGATTAAGAAAATAAATAATAAAAATCATGGCTGAGATTCAGAAGAGGGAAAATAAGAAAACTATGGTAAAATTAGTGCTGCTAAAAGTTGTTTCTTTGAACAGATAAATAATTGACAGGTTTTTCTTTTCTAATTTGTCATTTGTTTTTTTTTGTTGTTGTTTTCTTTTGTTGCTTTGTTTTGGTCCGTCATGTTTTTGGTGCATATTATTATCTCTGTAGGTCTATCTAGATAAGATAGGCAGGATAAACCATCTGGAAGACAAAACGGGACTGACAGTATTGCAGGGACATGGGTGAGGGACAGGTGGGGGAAAGGACATGTGTGTTAAAAGCCCAGGGACAAGTGAACAACAAGTGATCCAAAAATGATGGCAACGAATAGGTAGGAGGCCTGGTAGGGCTTGATCAAGGGCAATGTAACCAAGAGGAATTACTGAAACCCAAATGAAGACTGAACATGATAGTGGGACAAGAGGGAAGGCAGAAATGATCACAATGATCTGCATATAACCCCCTACCTGGGGGACGTACAATAGACATGTGGGGGATGGGAGACATTGAACAGTGTAAGATATGAGAAAATAATAATAATTTATAAATAATACTTTATAAATTATCGTGAAGGCAGGAGTGTGGGGGAGGAAGGGAGAAAATGCTTAGCTGATACCAAGGGTTCAAGTAGAAAGAAAATATCTTGAGAATGATGATGATGGCAACAAATGTACAAATGTGCCCGACACAATGGATGTATGAATGGATTGTGATAAGAGTTGTATGAGCCCCAATGAAATTATTTTAAAAAATAAAAATAAATAATGAACCCTGGCTCTGGCTTGATGCTGTCAGAGGCCTAATGCCATATTTTCTATCAATAGAAGCGTTTAGATAATGAGTAAGATAACTAAATAAGCATCGAATTTGACTGTTTTACGAATAGAGCTTAGGATCTGATGCTACTCTGTTTATACTGATTTTTTTTCTGTTTATTATTATTGATATATGATTGATAGAAATGATTATTGGGAAATTTGAAAATAGAGAGCTTGTAAGCCCACTTGTTTCTCGTCATTAAAACTGGATTGTTAGATGGGTTTAGGACACACCCGCAAAGAAGGCTTTGAAAAAATAAGCTCTGAAAAGAAAAGTGTCTTCAGTGTTGAGGACATTTAAGGGTGAAGAGACTTGCCAAGGGCTGTTGACAGATTGACAGGGGGAAAAAGGGAACTCTTTGGATATTTAAATTTTGAACTCGTGGTTTTGTCAGAAGCTGGGAAAAAATCTGGAACCATGAAGAAAACTACTCTCTGGGCTGAATATTACAGGGAGCCTGTGGGCAGGCTGAACTGCTTGCTAGGCGACCACCCAGATCCACTTGTTGAGTGGAAGTGGGCGAAATGCAGCAATAAAGAGACAGATTGAGTCTGGCCACTGACACTCATGGACCTTGTTTCAGGAACGTGAAGAGAAAACGAGAGTGGGTTGACTGGTCTGAAATTCATGATCTAGCGCAAGGGGGCTAGGCTTGTTGAAAATTTGTGACAGTGCCCATGGTCTAGAAGCGAGGTGACCAATGGGCACCATGTGGACGCTGAGTGAAGCAGCCCACATTGAGTTGACCAGAATCCGACCAGATGAAGAGATGTTTGAGCCTGTGAAGTAGAGATATTGCTGCAGACTTCATGGATAGCCTGTCCTGATTTGACTTTACTATGGATGGGGAGTTCACAAGGTTCTAACTGGGATGAAGGTTCCTCAGAACACGGCTGATGTAAGTGGGCAGTATAGAAATTTTATACCTAAAATGGAGATGATAAAGGCATGAAGTGGTTGGCTACAAACTTTCATAGGTGCTGGAATATGTACATAGGATTATAGGTTTAAGTGTGTGTTCCTTAACTGCGATGCTTAGGCATAGAATATTGTTTTGTCACTTATATAATATGTTTAAATGAGGATGGCACATACTGAATGGTACACTTATTAGTTTTATCTTGTTAGTTACAGATATGATTTTATTATTTTTTTGTTAAGAATTATGTATGGGTAAAAAGTTGTGTAAAAGTGTCAACTTGACAAAGGTTGGTCTGTGGTAGTTACATATTCTGGTGTCAACTTGTTGAGGGCTGTTGTCTAGCATGTCAATCAGGTCACAGCTTGATAACCTCATTTAGGCGTGCCACTGAGATAAATAGCTTACTGGAGGCCAGATAGATACAGAGGCCAGATAGATACAGATAGGTGCTTCATCCTCCTCCGGACAAGCCACATGAAGCTAGACTGATGGCAGATAGAGCCATGGAGCCACATGGAGACTCATGCCAGCCCTGAGATGTTTATAATGCCACTGGATCCACAAGACTTTCCATCCACTGGCCTGTGATCTTCCTGCATTTGGCATATTGCATGTGTTTCGTGAGTCTGAGGAGGATTTTATAGATTGGGATTGGACATATGTGCTAATATTGGATTTATGGACTTAATCTGGACTTGGGGTGAAATTTTTTCTCAATATTCAATTGCTCTTGTGTATAAAGCTTTCTCTTAACACCTATGAGTGTCTATGAATTTGTTTTTCTAATCTACCCAGACTAACAGGTCTTTCAGCACAGCAACTTGACCCATTATCCTGCTGTCATAGCCATCTACTCTTCCTGTCACGTGTATTTCTACATACAGCACACACTTGTACACATATCCACACAGTTTGGACCCATCCACTGTATACATGTACACCCACTATATATACACACCTGATACATGTAGTCAATGCTACATGTATACACCCAAACTATAGATGCGTCTGTCATACACACACACACACACACACACACTTAACTATACACACACACTATATATGCACATGATACAAGGTGGTACCCTCCCAGAACTGGAATTGTGCTGGGCAGAGTAGACCTTTCATAATATGACTTTTTCTCCCTCTTTGAGAGCTCCGAGTTGCAGCGCCACCTGAGAAGGTTCTCTCTGGTCACAGTGAATTTTTTGTAAAAGCGGTTTCACTGGAACCTTGTTTTTCATGATGGCGAATTTAAGAGAACAGCATGCAGCTATGAAACTTTGTTTCCTCCTCAGGAAAAATGCCAAAGCAACTGTTGTGATGTTGAATACAGTTTAGAAAGACAGTGCTATGGGAAAAACTCTAAGTGTATGAGTAGTTTTCTCATTTCAAAAGAGGTGAAATGTTGATTGATGGCAAACCTCATTCTGGACGTCCATCATCTTATCGAACAGATAAAAATGTCGATTTGTAGTGCATTTGGAATTCGTTCCACCAGGTTAGACTGTTAGTCAAGCTTTCTATTAGAGGATCTGAAAAGATTTTGTAACAGTGTGTGGCAAAAACAGGCCTGATTTATGGCAGACAGGGGACTGGTTTTGCCACCATGATAATGCACCTGCTCACACAGCCATCTCAGTGTGCCAGGTTCTGGCAAAAAGCAGAATGTCTCTCTTGCCCCGTGCACCTTACTCACCTGACCTTGCATTGTGTGACTTTTTTTTGTTTCCTCGAAGAAGAGGGACATGGAAGGATAACTATTTGAGGACATAGAAGAGTGAAGAAAAACACTAGGGAGGTGCTGTCAGCCATCCAAACAGATGAGTTTGAAAAATGTTTCCAAGAATTAAATTGCAGATTTTACAAATGTATCAAGTGTAATTGAGAGTACTTTGTAGGTGACAAGTTTGTTTTGTAAAAGAATTTAAATGCATGCCCCATGGTTGCTGGGCACTGTTGGGCAGGTACAGCTTTCCAGCGATGGCAATGGGCCAGAGCGATCCTGGGATGCATGCATGGGGCTGTTCCTTTTCAGCAGCCTCCATAGCCCGGTCACTGGTACATGGAAAAAAATTAAATACATAGCTTTGAAAAAAATTCCAGGTTTTTTTTGGGGGGGTACCACCTACTATATGCACACAAATTGTAAGGCACACAAACTCATGCCCACCACACACACTGCTAGTGTACGTAAACATCATAAACACAGTGCCTACACATCCCTTCACTATACATTCTGTATGCATTCATGCACAGTATATTCATATACATGCACTCTCTACACACCCACACTAAATTCACTGCAGAGATATGAGTGTATACACAGTATATAATACCTTTGGGGCATAGAATGTCAAACTGAGGAGTGGGCGGATTCAGTCTTTCGTTTGTGGAGCACAAAGTTCTACCCCTCTCTTGATACCTCTCACCTGAGAATTGCCCATTTGCACTGTCATTTTAGGGCAGAAACTGGAAGGAGGCCAGGGTGGTAGAGTCTCCTGTATTATTTCAAAGTAGAGTGTGCCATATCTTGTGTGTGTCTCCACAGTTTGGCTATAGAGTGTGATGTTTGACCATGTCATGTGGTATACCTGTTAGATAGATAGATAGATAGATAGAAGATAGATAGATAGATAGATAGATAGATAGATAGATAGATAGATAGATAGATAACCTACTTACTAACAGGTATACTAGCTCTGTACTGATGTCATATATATATATATATGACAGCAGGAGAATCAGGTGGACATGGTATAGGGGAAACCCATTCTGAGCCTCATATTTTCTAGAGTAAGTGGCTAGAGGGTTCATAGCAGTTCCAGATGCATTTGAGTATCTGGGACTCTCCATTGATAGCCATGGTGCCCTCTTCCACCTGCAAACAGAGTAAAATGCCTGCTCTAGAGTGTTGTCCAGTTGGCACGCAGAGCACCCAGCGTAGCTTAGTAAGCTCGGTGAACAAGCTCCTTCATTAGAGAATTGGTGACTCAGTGAGTACAGGCAGAGGAGGTTTCTGCTCCCTTGAGCCTGACTCAGGAAGTGTACTGCTGGGAGAAGATGAGGGATGAAGGGTGGAGAGTATAGCCAGGACAAGCCTGGTGGTCATCAGAGAAGGGACCGGAAAGAGTCCAGGATGAGCCAGAAAGAGCAAGAGGAGCATGATTTAAGCTGTGGGGCTGGACTTGAAAGGGCTAAAAAATAGCTAGGTATCCTTCTATCTGGAGGCCAGCGAGCCGGTGTGTCAGAAAAGAGGAGTTAAGGGTGATTGAGCAAGGTATTGAGGGTCCCAGATCCAGATCCCAGCCAGCAAGGCAGTGAGGAGAGGGTAGCTGAAGAGCCATGAGCAGGTTGGAGCAAGGTGGTTTTTACTCTGAGGGAGGCAGGAGCGCTGGATGCCTGGAGCAGAAATGTGATGACCTGAAGGTGTGGAGAACACTCATTCTTACTCCCAGGGATTCCTGACAACACATATTTACTGGAAAGGGCTCTGAGGTAGAAAAAATTTAAGGGAAATATTTCTTGCCCTTGTGGATTCATAGAATATCTGAACGTAGCAGGTCAGCTTTCCGCTTGAGAGACTTTACCATCATCGTAAGACTCCCCTAGCTTGCTTAGCTGAAAGCTGCTTGCTTCTGTATTCCCAGTAATGTGCAGTTTCACACACAGGGAAGCCCACTCTGCTTTTGGAGCCTCTTAGGAATTTCTCCATGATGGCAAGCCCCTCTTTAGGCTCTTCCTTTGTGAGGCCCTGTGTACCTTGTTCGTCATGCCAGAGAGATGCGGATAGTTCACGGGCTGCACTTACACACCCAACTCACACTCATCCTCACTGCCATTGACTCAGTGTGGACTCATAGCGACCATACAGGACACAGTAGGCCTGCCCTGGCAGTTTGCAAGCCTGTAGCTCTCTGTGGGAGTAGAAAGCCCTGTCTGCTGCCTTCTGGCTCCAGAGCAGTCATGGCTGCTTTGATGAATCACGTCGCTGTGCCCAGCCCTCTCACCTTTGCTAGAAAGTGAAGAGAGCGATAACTGGTGAGGTTGTTCTTGCTAGGCAGCGTGCAGGTTTGTGCAGTGGGGGACATGAGAAATAAGAGATTGGGCTGAACAGACGTGCGTGCTCACAGCACTTTCTTGGTCCCTGGTGTACAGGCCACAGAGGAGAGCAGCTGCCACACGACCACTTCGTCCCTCGTGTCCATCTGCTCAGACCGGCACCTCTTCTCCGGCATCGATGACGGCACTGGGTTTGCATGCCCTGAGCAGGTGGTGGCTCTGTGGGCCCAGGAGGGCATTCAAAATGGCAAGGAGATTTTGCAGGTTTGGAAATGGATGGCCACAGCTGCTCCGCTGAGAATGGGCTGAGGGTGGGGTGGGAGCCCGAGAGGGTTACTGTGCTTGGCCTCTGCTCTCTGGCTTCCTTACTCCTGCTGCAACAGAGAATCCCAGACAGGGAAATTCTCGGGAAACTTTTCTTTTTGGCTATTAATATATAAAAATTTTAATTTTGAAAGAGCATAAATAAAATACAGAGAAAACAACAGTGATAAAAACACTCTGAAGGTAGGTTTTCATGTATTAGATACTTCCCCCTTTGCCATGCTAACCTTTCAGGCTTGTTGCTTGGACAAGGCAGCACTCCGACGGGCGTTGGAACAAGCACACTTTTGTGGTGGCATCAGAGTCAGAGAAGGTGCATGTGTATAGTCAGCACTGACCACTACATAAGGGCATGCATTCTGCCAAGTCCTTTGATCAAAAAAGACCTAGGTGGGAACTGTGCCACTTGGCTCCACAGGCCAGCCTCGCATTCCTGGAAGCCATGGGGGTTTCCTGCCCATGCTCCTCCATTTCTTCTGCAACTGGCCCAGGAGACTAGCCTGGTGTAGCTCTTGCTCTTGGACTTAGTGTCACACTGTGCAGTAGTCAATTTAAAATAAATATAGCAAAGATTCATTTTTAAACATTCATTGTTTCATTCTGTATATGTGGGTGGTAAGATGCACATAACATCTCTTTTTAAGTTTATTTTTCAAAATTCTGAGAGAGAAGGAAGATTTCATTTTCTGTAATACTTTTGACCATGGCTCATGTCCTCTGATACATAATTTTTCTACCAATACAAATCATCAGTGTGTGTGTGTGTAGATAGATAAATAGATAGATAGATAGATATTATGGAGATATGAAATATGTGTCAGGATTCTTTACATATATTACGTTAGGAGTCTCTCCCAGAATTCTTTTAGTTTGAAATGGTAAAAACTCAACTCCAAGTGGCATAAGGAAAAAGGAGAATGTAAAATAAAATAATAATTTATAAATTATTAAGGGTTCATGAGGAAGGGGGCAATGGGGAGGGAAGGGGAGGGAAAAAAGGAAAATGAGCTGATTCCAGGAACCCAAGTGGAAGGCGAATTTTGAGAATGACGAGGGCAACGAATGTATAAGGGTGCTTTACTCAATTGATGTATGTATGGATTGTGATAAGAGTTGTATGAGCCAAATAAAATGATTTTTTTTTAAGAAAGAATGTTAGTGGCTTACAGTGGTGGGCAGTTGGCAGAGTTAATTTAGCCACTGCTCTCTGTAAGTGCCTGTATCAGTACCCTTTCATCTCTAACTGCTTCCAAATTTTCCTTTGCTATCAAGTTAATTTCAACTCATCATGATGCTAGGGGGCAGAATGGACTTACCCCTTTGAGTTTCCAAGAATTTAAATCTTTATGGGAATAGATAGCCTCTACTTTATTCCTCAGGGAAATGGGGTGGTTCAAACTGTTGACCTTGAAGTTAACATCTTATTGCATTACCCACCACACCACCAGAGCTCCTTCCAGTGCCCTTAGCCTTGGGCAAAGTCTCCTCTCTGTAGCTCCATACAGCCTTTATAATTATTGGGTTTAGGTGGGGGGAAGGGCCCCTCTCTTGCTATTAATCCCCATGAAGTACTATGCATGGAGTCATATTCTTCCTCATGTGTCCCTGGCTCAGGCACAGTGGGATCTCCTATTGACAGCCTAGGAGTTGGAGTGGGGGCGGCCCCAAGAGGAAAAGTCTCAGGCAAATGGGAGAGCCAAGGAAAATGGAGTCTGGAGTCAAATTGTTGAGAGACTTAAACTCATCTTGAATGTCCCTTGGGATTTATTTCTAGAGCCTCGAATTCAGTGTGGATGAGAAGGTGAACCTTCTGGATCTGGCCTGGGCTATCGACAACAAGCTCCTGATGGTCACTGGTGTCATTCAGCAAGCGGCCCTGGCCTCCTACCACCAGGAGCTGAGCTACCTCCAGTAAGAGGCTGGGAGAGGTTGTTTCAAGGCTAGGGGTGTGGTTTGTTCTCAGGGGTCCGGGACTGGCAAGGGTCTGGGCTGCTGCCTTGCCTGCCCCCACCACCCTCTATAGGCAACTTGTGATGAGACAAGGAAAAGGGTCTCTGGTGTAGGGAGAGACGCTTTGCCTCTTCCTAATAGGGCCTAATGAGCAAGGGGCCGCCTACGGTTATTCTTGCCACAGGTCTTGCATACTTGGTGAGAGGCTTAGAAAGCCAGATCTCAAAATCCTAACCTAATCCCCTTAATAATATCCCAAGCAGCTGAATCCAACTTAAAACTTATGTGACTGACATTTTTCTTGCTATTATGGAGGTGCAAATGTTCTCCAGACCAGCCCACGGGGGCCCCAGGCTTAAGCCAATTGACTGAAAGCGCACAAAAAAAAATTGCTTCTTAGACCTTTTCACTGAGCACAACGTGGCAGTTGGCACCGTGTTCCATTACAACAGAGCTCTGCTTTCACTCAACGGGTTATTCATGTTGTTCTGCTAAATAGATTCACAGGGACAAAAGTTGATAGTATTTTATAGAAAGATAACTTTTCCAACAGTTTTGTTGGCATATAAGTCATGTATCATACAATTCAGTGGTTTAGACATATTTTAAAAGAATTGTGTAGGCGTCACCACAATGAGTTTTAGAATATTTTCTTCATTCTGGTACCCGTTATTATTAACTCCCCATAGCCCCCAGTCTCCCCTGCCACAACCGGAAGGAGCTATTAATCTAATTGCTGTTTCTATAGATCACCTATCCCGGATTTCATATACAGAAAATCCTACAAAACAAAATAAACACCAAAAAACCTCAATTCAAAAGCAAGTCGACAATAATAGAAACTAAAACGAATAAAGTCATTTAATGTCAGGATACACCATTAGAGAACCATTCTTCAAAGACTCAAAGACAAGGCTAGCCCGCACTCAACACCATCATGTTGGCTGTTTTTTGTCGTTTATGCAGACCCAGAGTTTGAGGGCCCTGCAACGGTATGTGCTTCTGTGGGAAGCTGACAGAGTAGTAGCTACATTTGACAGTGTCTCCTTCCTGTGGGCAGGGGGCAAATGAAGCAAATGGTGCAGGAGCGAGACAAGGCAAGACAGGACCTGGAGAAGGCTGAGAAGAGGAACCTGGAGTTTGTGACAGAGATGGATGACTGCCACTCTGCCATGGAACAGCTCACGGAACGCAGGATCAAGTAGGTGCCACCGAGACAGCTTCTGGGTCAGAGCCTGGCACAGTAGCCCTCTAGAATCACAGCAGCTGTCCCCAATCTGGTCCCTACACCCTGGCCAGAGGGTGGGTGAAGGACAAATAGCTGCTACCCAAGTGGCAGTGCTATAGTTCTGGTTCATTGAAGGCCTTACTTGAGCCAGTAGAAACCAGAAAATGTAACTTTTTGTTTTGTACCATCAGTCAGGGGCCTCCAGAGTAACACGGTCAGTACGATAGATGGGTGTTCATATGGGTGGAAACATGGAGGGATACACGTGATTCATTTATTTTAGAAAACTGCCTCCTGGTTGTGAGGCTTGGCAATTCTAAAATCCATCGGTCAGATGGCAGGTTGGAGACTGTCTGCAGGATGGCTACGGTCTTAAAACATCCTTCTCCTTCCAGAAACCTTAACGTCTGCTCGGAAAACCTTCAACTTATTGCATAACCCCCCCACACACACACACATACACACACACATCATGGATCATGACCTGTTTTACTGAGGACTGACAGGCTTAAATGCTAATCATATGTAATGCCCTCATAGCAATACTAAGCCAATATGTTAATAAGCAGTGGGGCCCCATGGCCTACCCAACGGCACACATGAAATTAGCTATCACAAGACTCCTTGAAAGATGAGGGTACAATAGAAGCATCAACTGAACTCTGGGTGGGGCTGGTGCAGTATGCACTGGCTTCTCATTCTATATGCCTATGGGCTGCAGACATTCGTCTCTACCCTACCTCTACTCTCTTTGCTCAATCCGTTGGACCTGCCCTCAGCTCAAGGAAGACCTTTAACTATTGTTTGTGCTTGTGATGGGTGTTATGTAAGATATTTTTTGCAAACAGCTTCAGGAGTTCAGCAGGTAGCACTCAACACAGTGAAGGTACCCCAACACCTCAGTCTTACCTCTCATCACCCTTCATACTGAACAGTCTTAGGGGGAACTCTGTATGGTATGTTTGGTGATGGCTTCAAGGCCAGAGAAAAGGATGTAAGAAAACCTAGCCACATATATATCCACACTGCATCAGGGAGAAGGTTTTTTTCACCCCTATTGAGAGAAAAGTCTTGGCCAGAGGTGGCTAAACTCAGCTAGTGATTCACCTTCCTGAATCCTTTGTTTACTGAAGGTGCTCTGCTGGAAACAGCTGAGGCTACATGAAATGATCTTCTACATTTCTCTTTCTCTCATACTGGCTCATGCCAGAAGTCAGAACACTGGCTGCCTGCTCCCTGGTCTGTCTTCCTTCACTGGTGGGCAAGATGTCTGTGGGGCATGCCCTTTTAGAATCCTGCTTCCTTGCCCCTAGCCCCTTGCCCTTTGGGTAAGCTGAGTCCTTTGGTCTCCTCATCTCTAACCTGAGAATGGTAATGAGCCCTGTCTAGCATGGAGGGATGACCAACACAATATGTCGAGCTTCCTAATTCTGATGACTGTGCATAGGCCCAATCATGTGCCTCAGGAAACAGAGAGAGTGAGAGAGACGTCATAAATGATGCAGAGTCCTGGCGTGGTGAAAAGGTTGGCCCCTTGGCACCTTGCCTCTGTGTGGGGTCATGTTCTCCTGGAAGGACCAGCAGTGAATGTGGTGTCCAGTGTCTGGTCCCTGCCTTCAGAACACTCATACTTTCCATCAAACAGGCGGCTATAAAGTCTAAAACTGTCAGTAGATATACAATCTTCCAGAAGGCCAGGCCATGTGTGACACCGGGGAGGTAGTTTAAGGAGGTGTCCCAAAAGGTACCCTCAGTCTCTCCTTTGTGGGTATTGTAGACACCTGGAGCAGGGATACTGTGGACAATTGGCCCTGCTTCGCTCAGAGTTGGAGATGGAACAAGAGCTGCTCTGGCAGCAGACCAGCATGCAGAGGGCTAGGCTGGAGGAGGACCTTGAAGCCCTGCGCAGGGAGGAAGCCTGCTTGCAAGAGAGGCTATCATTGGTGCTAAAGGTATGAGGGTGCTATACAAAGAAAATGCATGTGCACAAAGCTGGGAGTACATAAAGCTTGATTTTCTCCTCACAACTGTGTTCCCTGACAATTGCCCCAGCCAGCTCTAGGGTAGTATAGCTACTTCGTGGCTATTGCCTGCAGCTCTGAGCTGGTAGATAGGGGCCAGGGAAGGTCTGCAACAGCATCTGGCACCCCTGCATCCCCAGAGACCAGGAACATATTGTGGCTTTAGCAAAAAAAAAAAAAAAAAAAGCCAGGACCTGAAGCTCACCTAGCAGGAGCCCCACTGTATTTCCAGGAGCTGAGAGGTTCATGGGTGTGTGCCACCCAGTCCTTACCACAGCCGGCACTTGATCCCCAGGGATTACTTCTCAGGAGAGACAGGAAGGCCCTGAATCCCTGTCTTAGTTGTGAGGCCTCTGGGGAGAGGATGGCATAGCAGGTGAGGCAGAAGTAGCTGAGCTGACTGTCTCGGTGGACTTTCTTCCCAGTCCTTTTTGCACTCCAGCCTGCCTGCCTTCTCCGTTTTCATCTTGGCTCCTTTTTTCTCTCCCTTTCTACCTGTCCTCCCTCCCTTGATGTCTGTCTCCCTTACTCCAGCTCCTGGCTTTTCAACCCTGCGGAGCACTCAGCAGAGCCTTACCTCTTAGTTATACACTGTGTCTCAGAAGTAATTCCACATCCTTCTGATTCGTCATTGCAGCTTTCAAGTGTCTGTAAACACTGGACTTTTCCCTGACTGGATATATGGACTGCATTGATGTTATTTCAGATCTCTTATTTAGAAGTACACCCTGAAATCATTTGTCTCTAATCTTCTTTCCTAGCTTATTGCTGTTGAGCTCTTGAAGTGGGAGATGTAGCGGCAGTGGGAAAGCACTGGGCACTTCAGTGTCTGCATGTCTGGCTTAGGAGCTGGTCTACTAAAGAAATGTTATGGGGGCCACCACGCACCTCCTCTGGCTACACACAGAAGAGGAGACTCCAACACCAACCCAATGCCAATTGGCACAGGGCAGAAGTTAAAGATGCCTCCCCCCACCATCTTTATGCTATTCTAACGCCAACCATCCCTAACCTTCCCATAACACTCTTCTTAGCTAGATTCGGTCATTTATTTCAGTGACCACATACAATTCACAGACAATATTCACAATTATCGAGTTAATCAGGGAAATGTTAATGATACAGGTCTTTTGTCTACAATACCATGCTGATAACCACCTCTTTCTCTGGTCCCAGGCCTCTCAGTTGCATAGTCCCTTGGCTTCTGCTTTGTTCCATGGGCCAGGAAGCCTACCACTCTGCCTCGTGGTCTCAGTGTTGCTCCTTGCTCTGTCTCATGTGCTCAGTGCCAGGGCTTCTGCTGCCTCCACGACTTACGGCATGGATCTCACATGTGCCCCACTGATGGCTCTTATTTCTTGATGGACACAGGATTCTCTCTCTCTGCTACTGAGATGCCGTGCAAGGGCATCACTGTCCGACCCATCTATGAGTGTTTCACATACCCGATTTGCCTAGTCCCACCCAATTATTTGATGAGTGTTACAAAGATATGGATAGAAGAGCCCTTTGGATCATTTCACTTCACCCCGGGCTACCTTTTGGCTCTTCTAGACATTGCTCCTTTAATACATGAAGAATTGCCTCCTGCCCACTGACATCTAGGATTTGTTTTCACAGTCGTGGTGACCCTGTTAACAGTCACTCGTACTTCAGTCATATCATCAAACCAGCATCTTCTCCTCGCCTCCTTTTACCTGAGCCCATGGTGAAAAGAGGACACTCTTCAATGGGGACTTTCCCTTGACTTGTTCTTTTTCTTTTCTTTTTCATATTGATACTAATACACCCACAAAAACTGGTAAACCAGCTACTTCATTACCACTCCCTATTTTAGATATCCCATTGCTAAATTGTCAATCCCTAACAACCAGTCCTCTGAGGAGACAAGCAAATTTTTGATCAGAAGAATCTTTATTTATGATTTAAACTTTGAGCATCTGTTTCCATAAATATAATCCAATCCAGGGAAAGCCATCAAATTAGAGCAATGTATGCCAGATCATAGTGTCAACATTTATCTTGTCATTCATTTGGGTTCTGGTCAACTCAGCCCTAGAATCCAAGGTAGATCAAATAGGTACCAGTATCAAGCTTGGGAGTTCACACACACCTCCCTGTACTTTAGATTAACTGGCCAATTCATATATTCTCATCAACCCTAACTCCCCATGGCCTAGGTCCTGATCATCAGCTTTATAATTCACAACTCATGAAATCTCCCAATGTCTTCCCCTCTTCACTCACATTTTCAAACTTCAGACCAGCCAGCCCCTCTCTCTCATCTCTAGCTTCTGGGGCCAGATCAGCAGGTGCCAATAGAACATGCCAAAATGCAGGCTGTGTCATCAGTGCGGCAGTTCCACCACTCCCACCCAAGTGGACCCAAGTGTCAGCACAGTGAGCGTACTAGGCTGCCGCCAGCTCCCTTAACTTCAGTCTGTCAGGAGCCATTCTCTGAGAGGAACACACTTCTCCCTGCTAAGATGACTCTAAAGGCAGGCAGCTCAAAATTCAAAAGGCCAAACCGATTTTTCTCCTACTCATTCTTTCAGTTGTTCTGGGTGGATCTGCATGTCTTTGCAAATAAGTGCAAAAATACTGGTAGCAAAGGTTCTGGGTGAGGCTTCCATCCACACTGGTGAGAGCTTTCACTGCTCTTTCCAAACCAAACCAAACCAAACTCACTGCAGTTAAATCAATTCTGACTCTCATTCAGCCTATAGGGCAGGGGGTAGAGCTGCCCTTGTGGGTTTCTAAGATTGTAACTCTTTACAGGAATAGAAAGCCACATCTTTCTCCCATGAAGTGTCTTGTGGTTTGAACTGCTGAACTTGCAGTTAGAAGCCCAGTGCGTAACTACTACACCAACAGGCCTCCAATACTCTACTTGGACTTAAAACAAAAACCCATTTCTTCAGGGAAAATTCCTAACTCCCCTTTTAACAAATCCAATAAGAATAGGCTGAATGTGAACATACAAGCTCTCTGTAATCATAAAACTGAGTATTTGTTTCTATCGCACATGATACCTATTTATAACACTAGTCAGGAGAAACCTCTATCCAACAGTCAGCTAAACACATAAACCCAAATACATCATCCTTTTAAAAACACTCAGTTCAATGTTCTTTTCTCCACCCAGATTATCCCATTCGTATGTCTACGGACTTGGGCCTCTGTTAGGGTACATCCAGGAAACCCTGGCCTTCTTATTAACTGTTTTGTTTAACCAGCCTGGTATTTCCTTCAGGCCACTCCAGAGCACTTTCACGCCCTTGACATCTCTTACATTTCTTTCAAGCACTGCCATTGTTTTAGGTAGGTACCATCATGTAGGTTTCGACCTTATGCATCTATGCCAGGTTCTGCAATATCCTCACAGTTTTTCCCGTTGAGCCTCCTGTTGCAGCCATGGTACCAATCGATCGCATCGAGAGCCTTCCTCTTTTTCACTGTCCCTTTGCTTTATCAGACATAATGTCTTCCCCAGGGGCTGGTCTTTCCTGACATGTCCAAAGTGTGCCCATCTTAGACTCTTAAGGTGCACTATAGCTGTATTTCTTCCAAGACAGATCATTTTGTCCTTTCAGCAGTCCATAGTAAGAATAACCAAAGGAATAATCTAAGAATCAAAATTTTCACTTCCCTTACCCTGACCTTTCTTTTGTAAAACCCCATGCTTTCATGAGCCTGGAGCCATTGCAGTTAATTCCACTCTTGACACCAACTGATGAAATGCCGTACGTCTGACCTCCTAGCTACACGAAGGGGGAGATTCCAATGCCACACCAGCCCAAGCTAATTGCCACAAGGCAGAATGCCTTGACCCTCTATCCTTTTTTTACCCTTATCTGATACCAACATCCCTCAGTTGGCACGCTACCTCTCTGTTGGGTTCAATAATGTATTGCAACGTCTTCAAAAAAACTTACAGGCAATGTTCATGGTTATAGAATTGCTTAAGGAAGCTAACCAGTTACAGAACGTTAAGGAAACAGGTTTTTTGGTCTGCATTGCCTCTTCTCACCCACGATGGTAGGCATCTCTTTCTTAGTGTTGCACCTCTGCCCTCTACCTCATGAGCTTAGCACTGCTCCTTTGCTTTGTCTTCTGTTCTCAGTGCCTTGGCCTCTGATACTTCTGGTGCCTCCACTACTTCAGGCAAGGATCTTACATGTGCTCATTCCTGGTGTTTCCATCTTGATTAACATGGAATGTTTCTGTCTGCAACTGTTATCATTCACTCTTATATACACAGTGCAATGGGAAAACCAACAAATTCCCTCAGTTAGCATTTCACATACCCTATTTGCTTGATATGGCCCCAAAATTTGGTGGGAGTTACAAAGACATGAATAGAAAAGCCATTCCAAGTAATTTCACTTCAACACAGCTGCCCTCACACCCTCCACCACTACAGGAACTCTTTCAAGGAAAAGCAGCTTGCCTCCCTGTAACACCTCTCCCTTATGGAAAGGTGAGAAAGTTACCATTGCGTCATTGCTTGCGTTATATAGCTATTAAACCACTGGCCTGAATCTTTTAGGAAAACAGTCGATTGCAGAAGGAGATCTTTGAAGTTGTGGAAAAGTAGTCAGATTCAGAGAAGCTGGTGCTGAAACTGCAGAATGACCTTGAGTTTGTGCTGAAGGACAAGGCAAGTGCTTCTGCTTATTCTGAGTCTTTCAACTAGAATCATGGTCAGTAGTGTGGGCCATGTCTTGAAAATGATACTTGGGTGATAGAACTTTGGGTTTTTTCCTTACAAAAATCCTGTAATGGAGAGAAATCTATATAATATCTTTTTCTTTCCCCTTTTCATGCCAAGTCACTGTGACCTAGTGCTACCCCGCGTAGTATGGCCTCTGTACTGATAAAGCCAGGACCCACTAATAGTACTTGGGATTAGCCAGAGAGGCCAAAGGAGCACTTAGAGCGTGGTGCCATCATATGTCATCTACCCTAAGGACGTTGCTGGGAAGGGAGAAGTTGCACCAGAGACAAGGCAGAAGTGCATCCCAGCCACCACAGGCTCCGGGTGCTAAGAAAACGCTGTTGGTGGCAAGACCTTTTAAACAAGTTTGAAAGTAGGTAGACTGGATGCTTTTTTCTAGAGCTACTGGAAAGTAGAAGTTAGATTCCCAGAAGGAAAGTGAGGAGGTGGCCCCAGGAACCTGGCCCAAGAGGACCTGCCTTACCATTCTCTGTATTGTTGCTTTCTTTCTGGGTCTGACATCAGCTGGAACCAGATGGCACTGCACTCTTCTCTCAAGAACAGTTCATGTCGATCCTGAAGGAGTATGAATTCAAGTGCAGGGTATGTGCCAGGGAAGTTTGAGGGGCTGGGCCGGGGGGGTTCCCTCACCATCCTCAGCTCTACTGCACTCACTCTTTTGACTGCTGTGAGCAGTCACATATTAATCTTGTATTGGGTCTTACATGCCAGCATTTTGGTTGTTGGTACCCAAACCTTCACCTTTGCTCATTCCCATCCTCTTCCCCAACCATTTCTACACTGGGGCAGGGTCAAAGCTTATGGGGAACTTAGGGTTTTCTCTAAAAGCATGACCCTCTGGCTGCATCAGCAGGTCTCTAGACCTCTTGTGCAAAAAAGTCCAAAGAACTCTACTTCTTGTCTCATTGTACCTGCTAAGAGGGTGGTGTTCAACCATTAGAATGGACAGAACTGTAGGTGACCAGTGTCTGTGTAGCTCAACCTAGCTGATGGCTATGAGAGTGGCTGAGGTTTGAGCAGGCCATGTTCAGGCCCTCCTTTTGGAGGTTGAAAGAGGAGACCACTGAGAGTATCTTCTTGAAGAGACCGGGCTTCTACGTTTAGCCTTGATTCTGCTGAAAAGCCTCAAATTTGATGACGTCTACTTGCTGCGTGTGGAAGGTCAACTTGATATCTAAAAGTGGCCTCATGTTATAGCCACAAGAATGTCCCAAGAAACCAGGCCCAGTGCTCCAGACTTGACGGCTGCTATTCTTCTACTGTATATCTTTCTTTAAAAACAAAGTTGTTGTGTGGGTGTTTTTTAATCATTTTATTGGGGGCTCTTACAACTCTTGTTACAATCTATACATCAATTGTATCTGACATATCCGTACATATATTCTGTCTTTCTTTTATAGACATTTACTTTCCATGGAGCCCTTGGGATCAGCTCCTCTTTTTTCCTCTCCCTTCTCCTCCCCCAACCCCAACCCTCGTGGCCCCTTGATACATTGTAGATTGTTAATTATTTTCAAATCTTACTCCGACCGCCATCTCCCTTCCCTTCTAGTTTCTGTTGTTCTCCCCCCTGACTGGGGGTACGGGATTATATGCTATTCATTGCTATTGGTGTCTCCTCTCTCCCCACTTCGCCCCCCTTCCCCCTACCCTTTTGTTGTCTCTATTCCCATTCCTGTTCCTGGTTCCATGTGTCGTGAGTTTTATCTCTTGCCTATGCCTATGCGCATGCTCCCGTCTAGTCTAGATTGGGAAGCGGCACTGAGGTCGTGATAGCGGGGAGTGAGAAGCTGTTGAACTCATTGGAGTACAGTCCTTCATAGTACTGTGCAATTACCCTTTTGATTTTATTAGGGTTCATTGTAATGTCCCTTGTTTCATTCCTCATCCTTGCTATTGAAATTTGTTCCTTCCTTTCTTTGGTTAGGTTTTCCATGGTCTTTTGATTCTGTTAATCCTTTCAAAGAACCAGCTTTTAGCTGCATTTATTTTTTCCATAATTTTCTTGTTTTCCCTTTCATGAATCTCAGCCCTTTTTATTTTTCTTTTGCAATTTGTAGGATTATTCTGCTGACTGCTCTAATTGGTGTAAGTTTTGTGTCAGCACATCAATCATACGTCTCTTTCTTTTTCATGTGCTTACATATTACTATCAGACTTTCTCTGATAGCGGCCTTTGCTGTCTCAAAGGTTTTGGTAACTGTATTCTCATTGGTTTCTAGAAATTTTCTAATTTCATATCTTTCTGAGCCAGTAACCACTCCTTTTGCAAAAGAGAGTTATTTTTCTTACAATTTTTTCCCTTGTTTTCTTCATCATCCTTCTGTCGATTTTCAGCCTTATGTTATAGTGGTCGGAGAGAGAAGTCGGTATGGTCTCTTTATGTTTGAATTTACACAGATTCAACTTATGTCCCAGCATGTGGTCTATCTTTGAGTATGTGCCATGGGGGGCTTAAAAAGAATATGAGGGTGTTTTTGCATTTTGGTGGAGCGTTCTGAAAATATCTATCAGGTCAAGTCATTTAATCATAATGTTTAGATCTGTTGCCTCCTTGTTAAGCTTCTTTCCTTGTGATCTTTCTCAGAGAATGGTGTATTAAGGTCACCTACTATAATTGTTAGCCTGTGATTTCTTTTATCATCTTTTGGAGTGTTTGATAAATTTTGTGGACGTCGCGTTGAACATGAATATATTTATTATGTTCACTGGTTCTTCATCTACTGTTCCCTTGAACATTATATAGTGCCCCTACCCCTTATGTCTTGTTATGGCTTGTACCTTGGGAACTATTTTTACAATCTGAGGTTAGGATTGCAACCTTTTCTTTTTTTTGAATGGCCGTTTTCTTGGTATATTTTTCTCCAGCCTTTGATTCTCAGCCTATTTTTGTCTGTAATCATAAGATGTGTATCCTATAGGTAGCAGCCCAAGGGGTTGTGTTTTCTAAGTCAGGCTGCTAACCTCTGCCTTTTATTGGCTGAGTTCTGTCCATTGTTATTCAGGGTTATTATATCCAACTGTGGACTCTGTGATGTCATCTTGTACCTTTTGTGTTGAATGTTTTCCTACCTCCCTTTCTTATCAGTGTGTTGTCCATTTGTGTGTGGTTCATTCTGCCTTTCTTTGCCACTGTTATCTTGGGGGCTCTTTACTCTTTGTTTACATCTGGGTGGAGTTGTTTTATGTGGCAGTCTCTTGTTTTTGTTTGGTGAGTGATGTTTTTCTGCCCATACCGGTTAGATAAGGATCTTTTGTAGGGCTAGTTTCTTTTATCGTAGTCTTTGAGTTTTTCCTGTCTGGGAAGACTCTAACTTCTCCATCTATCTTGATAATTTGGCTGGATAGAGTATTCTTGGGTTTGTGTTATTTTCTTCAATTTCTCCTCTTCACAGTGTCCGCTGATTGGTCTCAACAGACTCTTGTTTGAGTTCCTTTATAGGTAACTGTTTCTATTTTCCCTAGCTGCTCTTATGAGTCTGTCCTTTTCCTCTAAGTTGGATAGAATAGCTGTTATATGCCTTGGTGATTTCTTCTTGGGAATTCAGTCCAGCTGGTGTTATTTTGGCCTCCTGAATAGTTGCCTAGTTTTCATTTATTAATCTGGAGAAGTTTTCCCCTAAGAATTTCTACACTATTTATTATGCCATTGACTCTTTTGTTGTGCCTTGTTCAGGTAGTTCAATTATTCAGATGTTGTTCTTCATAGCATCAAACATGGCTCTCAGCTTTTCTTCAGTTTCTTTGATTATCTTGGCTAACTGCCTTTCCCATTTGCTGAAGTCTGCCTGTTTATCCTCTAGGCCACTGGTGCAATTCTCTGCCTCATCAAGTCTTTTGAAGAAGTCTGTGAATTCACTACTGGATTTGGTTATCTTGTCCCTGAGGTCTTTTATTTCCCTTTGGTGCGTGGCCTTTATCTCCTCTATCATTTCATCCTTTTTTTATATTGCTTCCCTCATATTCTGTATAACTCCAAGCAGAAATCCTGAAGATTGCTTTCTGTTTGCAGATCAATGTCTGCTTCTACTATACATGTCATTATGTTCAGGACTTCTGGCATTGCCTTTTGTTTCTCCTGTTTTTTCATTGAGGTTTTTGTGGCTGGTTGCTGTTTGTGTTGTGTTGTTTTAGAAGAGCCTGGTGCCATTTTTCAGAAAGTCAACAAGCACTGGTCTCCTACTTTGGAAAACTCATTGGAGTGCGTCATTGAACTGCCTGCAGCTAAATGTACTAGGTCAGGCTACCACTTTTTCCTCCTGTGGTTTTACTCCTTACCTAGCCAACCCGTATCCTGTTATTTAGAGGTTACGTTGGATGGTCCTCTCATGGGACTCTGGTTGGGTGATTGTGGACTGGGGAGGATGACACTGCACTGGATGATCTTACAGGAAGCCATGGTGGTGTGGCCCACAGCGGCTTGGAACACCTCAGGGGAAGTGCGGGGGTGCTTCCTGCAGCGGGATTGCCACATAGTGTTGATGGGTGTGCCCACTTTAGTGTAGAGCACTGCAGATAACAGACGGAATTGTTCTAGTAGCAAGATCTCCCATATAGGTCACACAGATGCTCCCACAGCAGTGTGGCACACTGGAGAGGGCTCACAGAGCTGTCTTAAGTTGTGTAAAGCACGGCAGCAAGTAGGAGGAAGTTCCCTCAGCCATGTGGGACCACAGAGGACGGGGAGGGGCCCAGGGACCCTCCCAGCCACATGGTGCACCGTGGAGGGTGGTTGGGATTTCCATCATCTGCTTACAGGGCTTTGGAGGGTTGATGGGAGTTCTCCTAGATGTTTTAAGGGGAGATTCCCCCATTTGAGGTGTGGCAGAAGACAGGCAAGATTTCCCCAGCTGCTTGTAAGGCTACAGAGGGCAAGTGGGCAGGAGCTGCCCCAGCTGAGTGGAGGATGGATGCAGTTGCTCTAGGCAAAGAGCAGTGACCTGGAGCCCAGCAGTGACATGTGAAAGGAAAGACAAGAAAGAAAAAAGACCAGGTGGTGGGTACCGAGGCCAATTAGACTGTGGAAGAAGGGAGAGAGAAATAACAGCCCTAGTCACCTGACTGTGGGGCTGGAGGGGTTTAAACCCTGCTGAAAGGCAGCAGTAAGCTGTGGTTGTGTTGAAGTTAAGCCTTTGTGCTGGCCAAGAGAGCTCAGATCCAGCCGAGACTGTGGCAGGGGAAAGGCTAAGCCATAGCCAACCTCTACAGTAGTAGCCCAAACCCCACAGCTCTTCAAGACCTAGTGTCTGCTCATCTTTAAGATGCTCTGCCTGTGACCCAGAAGAGTGATATTTCCCTCTCAGTGACTCTCCTCCACTGATTTCTGCAGAGTCCCTCTGGAATGCTACTCCATCACCATCTTGCCACACAGACCTATTCATCTTTTTCTTATTGAAGTGTTTCAATTACGTATATCATTGCCAAAATCTTTTTCCTAATCTGTAGATAACATTTTTACTTTTTTGATGAAGTTTTTGTTTTACTTTTCTTAAGTCCCAGACTTCAATTTTGTCTTCTGTTACGTGTGTATCCTTCATTAATATTTGACATTTTGTGTATCCCCTGCAATAGGACTCTTAAGTTTGTCCATGTTTTCTCATTGATTTTCTGGTATTTATTTTTAGATATTTGATCCATATTATATGTTTTTGTGGGGGTGTGGGGCATTAGTCTTATTTAATTATTCTGCAAGTCGAAATCCAATTTTTCCTGCACCATTTGTTAAAGAGACTCATCTTTATGTGGTTATTGTAAATGGTATTGATTCCTTGTTTTCTTTTCCGGAGTTATCTTTGTTAGTATGCAAGAATCCTGTTGATTATTATATGTCAATTTTGTTTCCTGCCATGTTGCCAAATCTTTTTATATTTTCTAGCAATATTTTTGTTGAGCCTTTGGTGCCTTCTATGTATAGAATCAGATCGTCTGCAAATAGTGACAGTTTTACTTCTTTGCCCATTTGGATTTTTGAAACTTCTTTTTGTGTCCTGATAGCTCTGGCTAACTTCCAGTACAATGTTGAATAAGAGTGTTAATAAGGAGCATTGTTGTGTATTTCCATCTGAAAGAGGAATGAGTGCTTTCAGTTTCTCCCTATTGAGTAAGATGCTGGCAGTTGGTTTTTCATATATGTCCCTGATTTCATTGAGAATTTCCCTTCGATTCCTATTTTTTAGTATTTGTATCTAGAATGGCTGTTAGATATTATCAAATACCTTTTCTGAATCAATTGAAATGCTCATGTGGTTGTTTTTCTTTTTTATATGGTAGATCACATTCATTATTTTTCTCATTTCAAACCATCTTTGCATCCCTGGAACCAATCTCACCTGCTGTGGTTCTTTTGCTTAGCTTTTTGATAGATTGTTGGATTCTGTTGGCCAGGATTTTGAGATTTTGCCCCTATATTCATAAGGGATATTGGTTTACAGTTTTGTTTTGTTTGAAATATTTATTTCTGTTGACAAATAAATGAAATTTTGTCTTAAAGCATGGTGCAGCATGGGTAACAATGTTCACTCACGGTACTCACATGTGGGTGTATCTGCATGTGGGCGGACCCACCTAGAGACAGATAGAGGAGCGGTGTCTTGGTTCCTAAGAACATTGGTAACACAGAAAAATATGAGAAAAAAGACAAAAAGGATGGTAATAGAAATAAATTAATAAAAATATCTATTAAAGGCAACAAAAGAGAGACAATGGGAAGAAAACATAAAATTTAAATTTACAAGACATATTTTTGTTTTAAATTCTATACCATTGGCTAAATTAATTACACTATCAATAAAATTGCCTTATGCCCAAGGGGATGATTGATAATGTTCTCTAACAGAAAATAACAATTATATCTCTGAGGTGAACCAGAGCCAGATGAACCATAAATATGTGAATGGATTTTGAGCTTGCACTTAATTCTAGCCTCAATCTAAGTACAATTAGTTCTTATGAAATGGCCTTATTTGATGCTCGTCCTCATGAAGAAATCACTCAAGACATGAATGCTATAGGAAAGTGTAATGAAGAAACTAGATGGTGCCCACCTATCAGAAAAAAATAGCCTCTGGGGTCTTAAAAGCTGGTCTTAAACAGCCATCTAAGTGAGGGACCAACTAAGTCCATGTGGAAGAAGCACACCAGCCTGTAACATCCTAGGATTTTAACTCATGAAATTCAAATCTGAAGGAGGGAATGATATCAGCTTCAATTATGAACACCTGGTATTAAGGTTGTGGATAACATTTGCAAGCTCTGGGGAATCCTCTCTGACCAGAGCCATGGGATGTGAACAGCCCTGTTATCAGACAGATAGCATTGTAAAATTGGTTATTACAGATGTATTTAAGTTAAAATTTATACATCTCCCTTTTGACTCATTTTAAATATATTCCAGTTCTTTTAACCTCTGCTTTCTTTTCTAGAGCTTTTTTAATCTGTTTTCTTTGTTATTGTTGTTAGGCTTTTAAAAATACATTTTTCTGTATATGAAATCCAGGATAACTAAATCTATATAGACAATGGTTTTGGGGGCTGTGGCAGGGGAGGTTGGGGGAAATAACATGAATGCAATAAAGAAAAAATGTTCTAAAATTGATTGTGGTGATAATGATTATTACAATTTATCTTAATATAATTGAGCTATTGTATGACATGTGAGTCATATGCCAATAAAAGTGTTTTTGTAAATGAATTAAAACAATTTTTCCAAGCTGTTCTCAGCCTGCTAATTGTTTCTGTCTTGGAAATTTCAACGACAATATGTTCCAGTGTTTTCTTTTGGGATCTGTGGTGTTTTGGGTTCTCTCTGCTTCCTGGAGAATTATTTTCTCCTCCTCTGTTCTGTTAAGGAAGTATTATTCCGGAATTTCTTTTATGGATAGAATCCCACTTCATTCTTATGTTTTCTTCAGATTCTTTTGTTCTTTTAGCTGATTGTATCACTCATAAATTGGAGTTAAGAGATATGCCTTCAAACTCACCAATTCAGCTTTCCATTTCTTCAATTCTCTTACTCTGTTCTTCTAAATTGTTGCCTAATTCTCTTATCTTAATATTTTCTGCATTTCTTTTTAGAGGTTTTTGTTGAAGATATCTAGCTTTTCTATTCTGACCATTGTTCTCGCAAACTCTTTGTTGAAAGTACATGACAACATTTTTCTGAATTCAATTTATGATAGTTTCAGAGCCTGTTCTTTTTAAGAAAATTCCTTGAGATCTGAGTGTTGTTCATTTGTTAATCCTTCTTCTGATGAATCAGGAGTGACTGCTGCCACTGCAGCATCGTGGCCGGGTATTACGGTTGGGAGGGCTGCTAGATTTTGTGGGAGTCGATGACTTTGTTGAGTAGTGCCAGAAATGAATAATAGAAGAGGGACGGGGGAGGGAAAAAAGGCTTTGGGCAGTAAAAGGCTGTACTAAGAAAAGTTGGGAGGGGGAGGAACACTGTACTTGAGTGTATTCTTCCCTAAGGCCAAGAGCTTCTTAACATAGTCCGTCAAAGCACAGGCAATCTTCAGGAAAACTATCATGGTGCCAAGTTTGTCCTTGGGATAGCCTAGGCTGGTCCTTTGGGACCTATGCTCCGGGAACTGTGCAGGCCAGCTTGCTTGGAGAGCTGGAAGCCACATGGGACCTGCGTGCTTATTACACGTGAAGCTTTGGACCCTGCTCACAATGATAGTCTTTGAGGAGTGTAGCTGGGTTGCTGTAGCCAGCATTGCAGAATGGAGCTACAGATGGGTAGCAGGAGACCACTGGGCGCCTCTTCAGTGGACCTGCTCTTTCCTTCCCTTCTCTGCTTGCTCCCACAGTCTCTGATATGTGGAAGCCTCCTTTTACTTCACTTTCAAGCCATTGTCTGAGATCACAGGCCACCTGTCTTTTCTTAGGGCCTAGTCTATCCTGGTTGTTACATAAGGATCTACCTGTGTGTATGTGTTCAGTTGGACATGTTCTAGTCCCCTTTCTTTAATGTTTTTAAAAGTTTCTATAGAACTGGTGTCAGCACTTCTGAATTTTTTATGAAATATCCCAGTGAAGCCATCTTGCCATTGACTTTTCTTTTTATATATATTTTTGGTCTTTTTTGAAGGGGTGGAGCAGGGGGTTAATCACATTCTGAATTGCTTATTTCATAATTACTCTGCTTAAACCTATTTCTATTCATATTAGTTTAGGTATGTCGTATATTTTCAGGAATTTGTCCCATTCATCTGCACTTTCAAATCTGTTGCAGTTCTTTTTCATAGTGTTATGATTCTTTATTCAATGAATATGTTGTGTTGTCTCCAGATTCATTTCTTTTGATTATTTGCCCTTCCCCCCCCCCCCCCCCAGTATATCCAGTAGTTTGTTTCAGTGATTCTTTTCAAAGAACCAACTTCTGTTTTGATTGATTTTTTTCTGTTGTTTAACTGTATTCTATTTCATTTCTTTCTCACTGGTATTTATTATTCATTTCAGCTAGTATCTTTGGCCTCTTGCTCTTCCTTTCCTTTTTGTTCAAGTTTTCATTTAAACAATTGATTTTCATCCATCTTTTTAAATATGGGCATGTATTGCTATGAATTTCCCTCTGAGAATGGTTTGTGCTGTGTCCCAAAGGATTTGGTATGTTGTGCTTTCCTTTATATTTGATACCAAGTATATTTTTATTTCACTTTTAATTTCTTACATAGAGAAATTGTTTTCTAGTCGTACAATATTTAATTTTGGTATAATAATAATTATTCATTTTTATTCTTCCTGTGATTGATTTCTTACTTCATACCATTATGGTCAGAAAGTATGCTTTGTATGATTTTAATGTTTTAAAACTTGAGATTTGTGGCCTAATCTGTAGTTGGTTCTGGAAAAATTATCCTGTGAATATGTCTGCTGATGATGGATAGAGTGTTCTAAGTTAAATTGGCTTATGATTTTCTTTATGTTCTTAATGTCCTTATTGATTCACTTTTTAAATGTTCTGTCGAGAACTGAAATTGAAAGTTTCAAATCTACAAATATTAATAGCGGCACTGTAATTTTTTTCTTTGATATTAGTGTTTGTGTCATGTTTTTGGACAGGTTAGGTGAATATATGCTAATAATTGTATCTTCTTGAAGTATTAGCCCTTTTATTATGTAATAGCCTTTATCAGTATGACCACACTCCTTTTTTTGGGTGCTGGTTGCACGGAACATTTTTTCCATCCTTTATTTTCAGTCAGTTTGTGTCCTAATGTGAATGTGTGTTTTGTGTAGGTAACAAAAGATGAATCATGTTTTTTATCCAGTCTATCACTCTGCCTTTTGTGTAAATATTTTGGCTATTTACATTTTCTTCATTCTTTTAGCTAATTGGGTTTTGAGTTTCTTTTATCTGGTTTCTCTTTTTATCAATTTTCCTGTTATTTTTTGTATTTAGCATCTTTTGTTATGAGCTTTAATTCCTCTTTACATATTCTCTTAGTGGTTACTACAAATATTATACTATACAACATGCAATTACAGTAACATTTAGCATGCAATCAACAATGAATGTGAAATATTAAGTATTCCTGGTTTACTGTTCCCTCTCCTTTTTCTGTTGGTGAATCTCCAGTGACAGTAATGTGCACCCTACATCCAGTAGTTGTAATATGTACTTATTTTCTGAGATCTCTGTCTGACTCCTTCCTCCCCCTTTGTGTACATTTGAGTGTTTGATTAATGTTCTTTCCTTTCCATTTAGAAAACTTCCTTAAGTACATGTAGGGCTGGTCTGGTATTGCCAAATTCCCAAGGCTTCTGGTTATTTGGGACTCTTCTTCCCTGTTTCAAAGAAATGCCTTGACTTAGTGCTTTTCTGTTGTTTCCTTTTTAATTAAAGTAGGGCGATGCCATCTATCGGTTGGCGTGTGTCACATATTGGTATAAGGAGCCCTGGTGGTGCAGATTGGTGTGATACTGCTAACCACAAGTCAGCAATTCACATCCATCTTTCTCTGTAGGGGAAAGATCAAGCTATTGCTCCCATAAACATGTACGCTCTCAGAACTCTAGGGTAAAAAAAGAAACCAAGAAACCATGGGGAGCAGTTTTACTCTTCCCATAGGGACACGAACAGTCAGAATCAACTTGAAGGCAGTGGGTTTTTACCTGTTGTTATGGAATTAAAGAATTTCCGATTTATTACCAAAGGTTTATAATTCATTACTGTGCTTAGATTTCTGGTGTTCAAATTGTGCCAGACAGGTCAACCTATCTGCTAAGTTTTTGCACTGCACCATCATTGTTTTGGTTGTTTTATTACGTGGTTCCTGAGATACTCCAGATTTACCTTGTACATTGCTGCCATTTACCCCAGAATCTGCCATTTCTCCAATGACTGCCGGTTCATTTGACAAGAGAATGATTCTTGAGGTCGATTAGGTTACCAGATGGGCTCATTGCTACAGGGATATCCTTGCTTGTTGGCTGAACTCAGTGTCTTACACTCATTCTACAGAAGGAGAAATAGCATGACCTTTCCCCCTGCGTAGCGCCCATTCTTTTCCAAATTTTAGCGTAAAGTTTCACTGTAATTTACAATGCATATTGCAAAACACAACAACCATGCTTCTTCCCTTTGTCGCTGAATTTTCCTCCAATTTAGCTATCATTTTAACTTTCTTTCTCTTTCTCTCAGCTGGTAATCTTTGTTTTCTCGATGAGGCTGCCCTTGGCAAATATAAGATTTTAGTCAGATCGCTTTCAGTGGCAGTTTTTACTGCTATTGTGGACACTACAATGGATTTATCAAATGTTCTTTCTCTTTAAGCATCATTTCAGCTTTTTCTTTTTTTTCCCAACTGTCCATCTTGATTTTCCTGGTGAGGCTGCCTTTGATAAAAGGAAATATAAGATGGTAACCCGCTATCTTTGGTTTGATACTTTTTTCTGCTGTGTATTTTGCTGGACACCATAATGGCTTTCTGTGGCCTCTGTAAGAAACCCAGAGTCCTTTGTTCTTAATGCTGTGATAGACCTTAGTGGACTTGCTACTTCACAAGACTTTCCCCACATTCCTTATCACCTTCAACATCCACAGCCACCCACTTAAGCAAGTGATAACTTAAAAACAGTAGTCTGACTTCCATCCTTCCAGAGAGCCACCAAGTAGACGTGCTAAGGCCCTGCTGCTCTAGCTCAGGCTCCACACATCTCTACCAGTTGTAATGGACTATGCTCCTAGGTTTTGTGTTACTAAATCTCAAGACAGAGAGACTTCGACTCGTTGTATATCAGGCATCAGCTTTCTCACACTGCTGAGTAGTAGGGATGTGTCTAAAGGAGTCCTAGTGGTACTTAGTGGCTATGTTTGGGTGCTGTTAAAATCTAGGTCAGTCGTTCAAACCCATCAGCCAGTCTGTGGGAGCGAGATGAAGCCGTCTGTTCCTGTAAAGATTTTCCACCTCAAAAACCGAAAGAAGTAGTTCTCTGCCCTATATGGTCGTTGTGAGTCAGAATCAACTTGTTATCAGCAGTGGACATTTTCAGAATACCTATTTGGAATATAAGAAGAACCACACAAGAAGCAGGCCACCAGATAAATATGACTGTGGATGCTGCTTCCAAGATCCGTGCTGCCCAGTGGAAAGGGAAATGAGCTGCAAGTGCACACAGTTGACGCATCCCACTGCCGACTGCGAGGCTGGCAGTTTGAGTCCACCCACATTGAATGGGATATTGAAAGAAAGACCTGGTGATCTACTTCTGAAAAATCACCATCGAAAACCCTGTGAAGCACAGTTCTACCCTGACACCCATGGGATTGGTAGTACTACTCAACCGGGTGCCTAGCAAGACACCATTCTTTGTGGGATTTTTCCTATTTTAATTACCATCCATTGCTTTTTATTTTTTTAATCATTTTACTGAGGGCTCGTACAACATTTATCACAATCCATACGTACATCCATTGTGTCAAGCACATTTGTACATTTCTTGCCATCATCATTCTCAAAATATTTCTTTCTGCTTGAGCCCTTGGTATCAGCTCCTCCTTTTTCCCCTCCCTCCTAACCCTTCTCCCTCATGAATCCTTGATAAATTTATAAATTATTATTATTTTGCCATGTCTTACACTGTCCAGCATCTTCCTTCACCCACATTTCTGTTGTCTGTCCCCCAGGGGGTGGTTATATGTAGATCCTTGTGATCAGTTCCTGCTTTCTACCCCTCCGTCCCTCCACCCTCCCTGTTTCGCCGCTCTCACCACTGGTCCTGAGAGGGTCATCTGTCCTGGATTGCCTCTGTTTCCAGTTCCTGTGTGTACCAGTATACATCCTTTGGTCTAGCTGGATTTGTAAGGTAGAATTGGGATGATGATAGTGGGGAGGAGGAAGCATTGAAACTAGAGTAAAGTTGTATGTTTCATCATTGCTACACAGCACCTTGACTTGCTCATCTCCTCCCTGCGACCCTTCTGTGAGGGGATCGCCACTTGCCTACAGATGGGCTTTGGATCCCCACTCTGCACTGCCCCTCATTCACAGTGATAATAATATTTTTGTTCTTTGATGCCTGATACCTGAACCCATCAACATCTCATGATCACACAGGGTAGTGTGCTTCTTCCATGTGGGATTTATTGCTTCTCAGCTAAATGGCCTCTTTATTTTTAAGCCATTAAGACCCTAGGTGCTATATCTTTTGATAGCCAGGCACTACCAGCTTTCTTCACCACATTTGCTTACGCACCTGTGTTGTCTTCAGCGATCGTGTTGGGAAGGTGAGCCTTATGGAATGCCAGTTTAATAGAACAAGTGTTCTTGCATTGAGGGAGTACTTGAGTAGAGGCCCAATGTCCATCTGCTACGTTAATACTATAAATATATGCACATAGATCGATTATTTCCCCATTGTCATATATAAATATGTTTGCATATGTACATGCCTGTATTTAGACCTCTATAAATGTCCTTTGCCTTCTAGTTCTTTCCTCTATTTCCTTTTACTTTTATCTTGTCCCACTATCATGCTCAGCCTTCATTTGGGTTTCAGTAATTCCTCTCAGTTACATTACCCTTGAACAAGCCCTACCAGGCCTTTTACACCCTCCTCATCACTGATTTTGGATCACTTGTTATTCCATTGTCCCTGGGATTTATTAACACCACTTCCTTTCCCCCACCTCTCCCTCTACTATGTCCCCTGGAACCTTCGGTCCTGTTGTTTTCTCCTCCAGATTGTTTATCCAGACTCTTTTATCTAGACAGACCTGCAGAGATAATACTATGCACAAACCAAGACAGAGCAAAACAAAGCAACAAAAAAGAAAATAGTTCAAGGTCTATTGACATTTAGGAGTGTTTTCTGGTGGAGTCTGATGGAGTGCCACACCATGGCCCCAAAGTCTATTTTTGGTATTCCCTCGAGACGTTCTTGCTCTGCTCCCCTTGCTGTTCTGTTGCACGCCTTTAGTGTTTTGCCTCGGTGTGGTGGGGTCTGATCAGGCATAATTCCCTCACTGTGTATCCAGTGTTGTCCCCTATAGGGCTATGGGCCAGTGAGGGATGTCATGTCTCATAGTGGGGTTGACCATATGGCCCTCTCTAGCTATTGGCTGCTCTGAGCAGGGATATCATCTTCAAGTCTTGGTGGGCCAGGATGTGCTCCACTCTCTCTTCCTCCCCCCTCATTTGCTCCTGTGTGCTCTGATCAGACATGTCCCTCTCCCTGAGCTGTAGCTTCAGTGCTGCCCCTAAGGTAAATTCTTCAGGGGGCAGGGGTGGTTGTCCACATAGTTGGGATTGGGGCCTGTCTCTCAGACCCCTCTACTGGTTCCCTGCTTCATGCCAGTATGTTGCATTCACATCTTAGAGCACCGCTTTGTAGTCTGGTCCCTCTTTCCCTGAGAAGATATGAATAATACACTCCCCTTGGGGGAGTTAGTGCCCTGTTCCCCAACTACTCATTTGTTTTTGTTTTTTCTCTCTTTCCCCTTCCTTTTTAGTTGTCTACCATATGTATTCCTGGATTTGGTCTGGTCCCTGCCATACTCCCTGAACCTGAACCCAGGAATGTTTATATACAATAGTTTTTTCCCTAAGCCCGTTTTGCACTTTTTTTTTTTAAGCTTTCCTCATCAGACTCATATAGTACTTCTCATTTTCTGCTTGGCTTACTTCGCTTACTATAATTTCCTCCAATTCTTTCCAATGCGCTTCATGCATTCATCACTACTTTTTTTCTTATTTTTTTAATCATTTTATTGGGGGCTCATAGAATTCTTATCACAATATGTTCTTGATCCATTGTGTCAAGAACATATGTACATTTGTTGCCATCATCATCCTCAAAACATTTGCCTTTTATTTGAGCCCTTAATATCTGCTGCTTATTTTCCCCCTCCCTCCCCACTGTCCCCTACCTCATGAACCCTTCATCATTAATAAATTATGATTATTTTGTCATATACTACACTGTCCGATGTCTCCCACCGCCTTCTTCTCAACTGTCCCTCCCCCAGGGAGGAGACTATATGTAGATT